>NW_026694176.1:0-159181 GCF_021218885.2 Marmota monax
TACTATATTACTGAGCTACACCCCCAACCCTGAATTAATCTTTCAACAACTTGATTAATGTCATGTCACCAATATGCTCAAACCTCACAAACACTTCCCATACTGAGTCAAGTAAAATTCAATTCTTTATCATGGCTTTCCCCCAAAGACCCATATGATGTGACTTTTACCTACTCCTGTGATCTTATTTCATAGAGTCCACCCTTCAAAATATGCTGTAGCCACACCAATTTTTTTCTCAACTTTCCAGAGAAGCCAAACTAATTTTTAGGTTCTTTGCACTGGCTTTTCTTTCTGCCTGCAGTCCTGCTCTGAAGTTTTTTATATGACCAACTTCTTCTGAATTCAGGCCTCAACTAAGTTGTGCTCCACTCAGAAAAACCTACTGGGATAAACTTATCTACACTCCACTTGACCTTTATCATATTAATGTATTTCGTAGTCTTCATCAGTTACCACAGTTGAAATTATTTTGTAAGGTTGCTTTCATTTGAATATTTGTGTTTCCTTCAACTGAAATGTATGCTAGTCTCTGGTTTCTTAGCTTATCTGGTTTTATGCAGAATTACAAGAGAATAACTAGATAATAAAAAGAAAAATATAAATTACTTTTAAAACATTATTATAAATCTTTAAACACCACTGTTTGAACAATTGATCTTAAGTTGTAAGAGTGGATGCCTGGAATACATTACTAAGGCTACTACAGTAGATGAGGTTGAGAAACAATGGTAAGAGTTTAAAGATAAGCATAAACGAAGAGATCTGGGGGTAATGAATAGAAGCAAACTGGACTTGCCAATTGGAGTGTGACAGAATGAGGAGCCTAAGACAAATCTTAGATTTGTCTTAGAAATAATGAAATGTATGATGTTGACATTACTAAAGTGGGAAAGACTGGGGAGGCGACAGAGTTTGACGACAGAGTCTGAATGATCCAGAAGATGCTATATGGATTTCTAGATCAAGTCTTTGTTTCTAATCCTCCTAGGAATTGCCCCTCCTTCCAGGTACAATGCTATTATTCTGGAGAGTTGATCTTAGTGTCCCACAAAGACCCATGTACTCATGGCTTGGTCCCTAGCTTTGGTACTATTGGGAGGTAGTGGGACCTTTCAGAGATGGAGCTCAGTTATAGGAAATTGAGTCATTGGGTGCATTTCCTTGTAGGGGACATTGGGAGCCTTGCCAATCCCCTCTCTGTCACACGCTCCTTTTGTTTTCTGGCCCTATGGAAGAGGGTTTTCTTCTACCACACACTCCAGTCATGTGCTGCCACAGGCCTGGAGTGGTGGGGCCAAGTGAACATGGATTGAAACCTCTGAAACTGTAAGCCAAAATAAACATCTAATCCTCCCATTCACATTTCTTTACATTAGAGTGATTGTTATGTAATCCTTTGTTTTTCTCCTTTGCTTCCTCCTGATGTCAGCAGGAATTTTAAAAATCAGACAAAAATTCTCCAAAGAATAATATTCACTTTGGAAGAGCAGAATACTCTCGTGGGAATGGGAATATTCAGAGGTTGACAAAAAGGGACACACTTTTAAGTCAAAAACAAGAAGGATTACATCAGATATTTTGAAGCAGTAATCACTAACCACAATGATTAATATCAGGAGTGGCATCAGCCCATGATTGACTAGACAGTTCCTGGGCAGATTTCTTGATGAAAATACCTTTTGTGTGAAGTTATTATATCTTCTATGCAAGCTTGTGATTGTGGCAGAGTCATTTGTGATAGTTACTGTCAAGCAATTAAATATAAAAACCCTTCCTTCATAACTGCTCAGCTTTATTTATTCATTTTTTGGTTAAGGTTGACACAGTGACTACGTTTGATTCTAACAATTTTCACATTTCTTCCACGCTGGTGAACCGTTTCCTTATGACAGACATTTGGAAACTGCACCCAATTTTTGGCTGAAATTCTTCTTTGTTGATCTAATGTCTATATTCACAGTATGTCAAACTGCAAGATTGGAGGAAAAAGACCTCAGAATTTTAATTTCTAATCACGACTTCTGACAACAACTATAAGAAGTTAATTTGTAACTACAAAATTAAAGAAAATAGCACACACAAGATCACCTTCACTTATGTAGATATCAACTACAATTTGGAATAGAGTTCACCATCAATTCTGATAATTTGGTAAAAGAACTCACAGAAATCACTGCAAGCTATTGTACTCGGAGTTACAGATTATTTCAGGGAAAGATACATATGAGAATTAGGCTAAGGAACAGGTTTATTGCACAGAGTCTGAGAGAGTTCCATAGTTTCCACTTTTATTGGGATGTTACCTGCTTGGCGTCAATGTGTGACAATACACATGGAGGACTATCCACCAGAGAGGTGCATGTGAGCTTCAGGGACAGATCATTATGTACATGTCATTGATTGACTTTTTTTCCTGTATAGCTGAACTCAGTCTCCGTCTCCCCTCCCTCGCTTCCTGGAGTTCTAGCTTCTGTTACATGGTCCATGGGTCCTGCCTTGAGTGATCTGGTTAACATAAACTATCAGCTGACGGTTCATGAAGCATATTCTGAGCCACATCATTAGTATGAACTATCAAGTGTGATCCAATGGACCCACTATGGATTACAGATATTTACAACTCAGGAAATTCCAAGGGTTTAGAGATTACCTAACAGAAATCTAGGACAAGACCAAAATTCTCTTTGGGCAAAGCCAAGTTCTTTAGTACACAGTCTAGCACATAGGAGATCTCAACAGATAGTCTTCATGTGAGGTTAGCTCTTTCTATTTAACATGAATTAAAACAAATATTGTCATAAAAATCATCCCTGACCCCACTCTTTTTTGTGGGGGAGGTTGGGGATACCAGGGATTGAATTCAGGGGAACTCTACCACTAAGCACTGAGCCACATCCCCAGCCCTATTTTTTGTATTTTATTTAGAGATAGGGTCTCACTGAGTTGTTTAGCACCTGATTTTTCTTGAGGCTGGCATTGAACTCATAATCCTCCTGCCTCAGCCTCTAGATTGCAGGCATATGGCCCCCGCACCTGGCCTGATCTGACTCTTAAAGAATAGTTATTCTCTTTCTTAGCATCTGCATGTATCCTTTTAAAAAATATCCCATGTGAGATTATTTTATGGTAACTATAGTTTATTAACTACTTTAAATTTTGTTCTTCTCTACTAGAATATAATCCAGAGTACCAGAATCACATTTTTTTACAATTTTATTCCCATAATATCTGACACATAGTAGGAATATGAAAATCTTTTTGAATGGATGACTTAATTAATAGACTATAAACTCCATTACAGCAGGAAGGGTCTAACATCTTTGAAATAAATGAATCTTCAGAATCCCGCTGGGTATTTGTCACATACAAAGCTCACAATTAGTGTATGTTTAATGACTGAAAATAGATTAAAGGGATTTCTATTTTAGATTCAGACTTAGAGATATTAAACTATTAATATATTATGTTTCCAAAGGATTTTATGGAGCTAGTTGTTGTACTGGATTTACATTTTTTGTAAGTGTATTTTCCTGATTCAAAATTTAAAATTACCCATGAATTCAGACCTAAGCTTAATCATTATAAGCAGACACTGTATAATAAAAAGAGCAATGAATTTGGAGTTTCAGAATGAATATGGTAGCCTTTCTATACTTACTAAATATATGATTTTGTAATACTCCCTCTTCCTGGAATGCTCTTCCCATTTGTCCCAAGTTAGACTATTAGCAACAGTTTATTTTTCATACTTAAAATTCTAATAAAAACACTTACTTAATATAAGTATAAAATATTCACAAAAGTAACTAGCTAATGTTTGTTATTTACAATTTAAGTAAATTTAAAAAAAAAATCTTTAAAATATAACTCTTTTAACCCCACCCCAGCTAAACTATATTTTATTACTCATGTCTTACTGGAGACTATTGGTCTTCTTGCCTAAAGATGATTTGAAGATTAAGGCAGTTTAGTGTTGAAATACCAGCACACGGTACAGACAGATTTGTTGTGCCAATTTTCTCCTTCTTGTGTAAGGGAAGATTTTACTAAACAATTGCAATTTTTCCCACATTATCCTCTTCTCTTAGCTTCCTCTAATAATAATCCCAAATTGAGGAAATTACACACAGACACACACACACACACCACATATCATATGTAACATATTTATGCACACATTCATGTATAATATATAGGTATTAGAACAACATCTGAATGTGGTTGCATATTAAACATCAGGGAGATTCTCAGGATTCTTTTCAACTCAACATTCTAGATATTCACACAATTGAAGATGTATTTGCCATGGCTGAGCTATAAGTATGAAAACATATAATATATACTTTTGCCCTTATCTTTCTTTGACAACACAAATGGGAAAACATCCATGATGTCCGTGCTTGGCAAAGAAACTTGGCCACTGAGGAATTTATCCATTTATAGGATTTATTCCCCACAGATGGAGCAGGCTATTCCTGGGTTACTAATGCCAGCAAATTTAGTCAATTATATTTTGGATACTCATTAGACACTTTGCAAACATTATTTTTAACCCATTATTAAAATTATGCAAACTCATCACAAATCTGAAAGAAATCAGGCTAAGCTACAATAAATCAATTTATTTAAAGTCAGTGAAATACAATATAGAAAAGACAAATTTGGTCTAGAGCCCTGTAGTTTATTTTTGAATAATGGAAATTCTTTTTTCCCCCCACCCTACCTCACACTAGCACATAGTGCTGAAACACTTGGAAAGAAGAAATCAAAATAGTGTTTAAATTAAGCTAGTATTGTGAAACAAACTGACTGTAGGACTCCAAGGGTTTAAAATTTTCAAATAATTATACTTGTTGCTTGCATAAAATGACTTAAGAAATTTTCAGAGTTGCAGTATATAATTCTTTTTATTTCAAATTTATTTGTTCTTTTTAGTTATATATAACAGTAGAAGGTAGTTTGACCTATCATACATACATGGAGTATAACTTCCCATTTTTGTGATTGTGAAGTTATACTGGTAGTGAATTTGTATATGAACATAGGAAAGTTATGTCTGATTCATTCTACTATCTTTCCCATTCCCATCCCCTCTTCTTTTTCCCCACTCTGCCCTGTCCAATCTAGTTAATCTCCCCTTCTCTGCCTTACTCCCAACCCTGCCTGTTGAGTCAGCATCCACATACCAGAGAAAATATTCAGCCTTTGTTTTTGTGTATGTGTGGGGGAGTTGGTTTGTTTCACTCAGCATGATGGTTTTCAGTTCCATTCATTTACCAGTGAATACCTTAATTTCATTCTTCTTTAAGGCTGAGTAATATTCCATTGTGTATATAAGAGATATTTTCTTTATCTATTTGTATGTTGAAGGGTATCTAGGGTTTCATAGTTTGGCTCTTGTGAATTGATGTGGCTGTGTCACTATAGTTTGCTGATTTTAAACCTTTGATTATAAACTGAAGACTGGGATTGCTGGGTCAAATGGTGGTTTCAGTCCAAGTTTTCTTAGGAATCTCAATATTCCTTTGCAGAACGTTTGCACTAATATGCAGTCCCACCAGCAATGTGTAAGTGTACCTTTTCCCCCACATCCTCACTGACATTTATGGCTGCTTGTAGATAATTGCCATTCTGAGTAGAGTGAAATGAAATTTCAGTATATTATTAATTTGTGTTTCTCTAATTGTTAGTGATATTAAACATTTTTAAAATATATTTGTTGGCCAATCACATTTCTTCTTCTGTGAAGTACCTGTTCAATTCCTCTGCGCATTTATTGATTGGGTTATTTATTTATTTATTCCGGTGTTAAGTTTTTTGAATTCTTTACTATCCTGGATATTAATGCTCTCTCTCTCTGAGGTACAGGAGGGAAAGATTTTTCTCCCATTCTGTAGGCTCTCTCTTCACATTATTGTTTCCTTTGCTGTGAAGAAAATTTTAGTTTAAATTCATCCAATTTATTGATTCTTGATTTTACTTCTCGTGCTGTACGAGTCTTGTTGAGAAATTTGGTTCCAAAGCTGACAAGATGGAGAGTTCAGGTTACTTTTTCTTCTAGTAGGCCCAGAGTCTCTAATGCCTAGGTCCTTGATCCATTTTGAGTTGAGCTTTGTGCAGTGTTTCAGCTTTTCCAGCACCAGTTGTTGAAGAGGCTTTCTTTTCTCTAACATGTGTTTATGGCACCTTTGTCTAGTATGAGATAACTCTATTTATGTGGGTTTGTCTCTGTGTCTTCTATTCTGTACCCTTGGTATTCACGTCTGTTTTATGCCAATACCATGTTGTTTTTGCTCCCGTAGCTCTGTAGTATAATTTAAGGTCCAGTATTGTGATGCTTCCAGCTTCATTTTTCTCACTGAGGCTTGCTACACCCAAGGGCAACATCATTCTAAATGGAGAAAAAATGAAAGCATTCCCTATAAAAACCAGAACAAGACAGAGAGGCCCTCTTTCACCACTTCTATTCAACAAAGTTCTGGGAACTCTAGCCACAGCAATTAGAATGAAGAAAGAAATTAAAGGAATACAAATAGAAAAAGAAGAACTCAAACTATCTCTATTTGCCAACAACATGATTCTATATTTAGAAGACCCCCAAAAAAACTCCACTAGAAAACTTCTAGAACTCAGAAATGAATTTAGCAAAGTAGCAGGATATATTCAGAATTAATATTGTCAAAATGGCCATACTACCAAAAGTGCTATACAGATATAATGCAGTTCCTATTAAGGTTTCGGTGACATTCTTCATAGAAAAAAAAAAAAAAGCAGTCATGGAATTCATTTGGAAAAACAAGGCCCAGAATAGCCAAAGCAATCCTCTGCAGTATATAATTCTTAATGAAGGGCTCTGCATGTCCGCCTTTGTGCATTAAGTGGTTACAGAAATAAACTTACTATTATGTAAACTTGTAAAACATTGAGTTCTAGCAAGTCTGTCAGCAGTTATTTTATTGAATGCTTCTTCTTTGGCAAGCTTCTGTATAGCAAGTGGCAATATACTTATGTGTTAACAGCCATGTATTCAGTCTTATAGTAAAAGGAGAAGATCATAGTTAATTGTGGGATTAAATTTAATGGCAATATAATCTCCAAGGGAGGAAAAAAAAAACAAAGCTTAACCTAACCTGAGATGGTTACAAATATGAGTACACTTAGCTAGTAGAAGTAAAAGGAGAAAAGGATACTTCAAATAGAAAGAACACCACACAACAAAATAAGGAGATTCATTGCTCTTATTTCATTTTAGGGTGTGCTTTAGCCAGCTTTTTCACATCTGTGACCAGAAGACCTGACAAGAACAATTTTAAGGAAGAAAAGTTTATTTTGGTGCTCACAGATTCAGAGGTCTCAGTGCATTGACAGCTGATTCCATTTCTCTAAACCCAAATGAGGCAGAACATCATGGCAGAAGTGTGTGCTAGAGGCAAGCAGTAGGGGACATGACACCCGGACACACCCAGCTCCTCTCATCAAGAACAAAACATGTACCTCAAAGGCACGTCCCACAGTGACTCACTTCCTCCAGTCACACCATACCTGCCTACAGTTAATACCTATCAGGAGATTAATGCACTCATTAGGTGAAGACTCCCATAACCCAATCATTTTACCTCTAACCCTTTTTACATTGCTTACACATGAGCTTTGGGGGGAACACCTAATATCTAATTCATACAGGGTCTTCCTTGTATAAAAATATAAAAATAACTTGTTACCTAAAAGCTACTGCCAGAATCCTAGGTTTAAAATCCTAGTTTTAAAACCCTAGGTTTGTTTAGAAACCCTAGGCATAAAAATGTTATTCTTGTTTGGAATAAAATTTTAAAAGAAAACTTTGAAAAGTTCTTGGCATAGAAAGCAAGTCTCCTCACTGGTTCATGGACCTGTATGTTGTGAGGTCAAGGCTTAAAAATAAGAGGAATATAACCTTTAAACTTTAAAGATTAAGCATACAAATGAACACCTGTATACCACATATACAAATCTTTTAGATCTTTAAAATGAATGTGTCAGTCCTCAGAGATATAGGTTCCATGCCTCTCCTCATTAACACAGGTCCTAGTTACATCCCTGAAGACTCAATCAACAGGTTGACTCCATTTGGTATAGGTTTTAGGCCTAGTCCAGCCAACCCAAGTTTCAGGTACACTCATCTGCTGGCCCAGGCTTCAGGCCAATCTATACAAGTACTCAAGAAGCAAGCCTGCTTTGGACCACACCATGTGGTTTCCCAGAATCTCTGAACTGTCTGACTGTTGAAGGTCTTTCTAGAATAATTCCTTAATTCGTATGTGTGAATGTCAGTTTAAGGCAACAAGAAATATGAAAAATCAAGGCAATGGAACACCACACAAAGAACACAATAATCTCCCAGTAGCTGACCCCCCAAAAATAAGGATACAGAGATTACCCAAAAAGAATTCAACATAATTATGTTTAAGAAGCTTAATAAATTTCAATAAAATACAGAGGGGAAAAATCAATGAAATAAGGAAAATAATGACTAAAGCTAGAAATTGAAGAGAAAATAAAATGAAGAAGAAAAACCCCCAAATAAACAAACTAATGTGTACCTTAAGAAACTGCAAACATAAGAACAAACTAAAACCAATGTTAGCAGAAGGAAGGGGTCAACAAAGATCAGAGCAGGAATAAATAAAAGAGAACTAGACAAACAAAAGAAAGCATCACGAGATGCTTTTTGTTAAATGAAAAGATACTTTTTGTTGAAGCTAAAAAGGTCAAACATTTAACCAGGCTAAGAAAAAAAAAAGACATGACTTAAAATCATTGATGAAAGAGGAGACATTGTAACTGGTACCACATACATATTAAGGGTTATAAGAGGCTACTATCAACAATTATATGCTAACAAATTGGATAATCTAGAATAAATGGGAAAATTCCTTGATAAATACAATCTACCAATGAATAACAAAGAAGCAAAAAAATCTGAACAGACCAGTAACAGTAAATAACTTGAAGCCATAACTTCTCTCATTGAAGGAAAGTTGAGAACTTGGATTTACTGTTGAATTCTACCAATAAGGAAGTACCAATCTACCAAATAAGGAAGTATCAATCCCCAGATTCTAAATGTTGAAGAAGAAACACTTCCAAATACAAACCCCTAGACAAATGAGAGCTCACCACTAAAATTTTTCACAGAAATACTTTAAATTGTCATTAATGTAGAAGGAAAAGGACGTTAATTAGTAACATGAAAATACAAAACTTCCCAGTGGAAGTTAGTTCATAGTCTAATGCAAAATTCTTTAACAGTGTGATAGTGGTGTGTAAATAAATCATTCATGCCTTTAGTAAAAATAGTAAAAGAAATTATGGAGGATAAAAGATAAAACTATTAAAAAAAACAGTAGTCACAATATTTACTTAAGGGATGCATAATATAAATGATAAAGATTGTGATATCAAAAAAATTAAATGTGAGTAGTGTGGAGTTAAAGCATGGTGTTTTATGATATGATCAAGCTAAAACTGTTAGCTTAAATTAACCTATTATTACTATATTATATATTCTTTGTAGGTTTCATGGTAGCCACAAAGCAAAAACCTACAGTAGATACACAAAATATATATAAAAAATAAAATACAAAAAGACCAGATAAGTATAAACATAAAGATGATCATTCAGTAAGATAAAATTCCCAGTTGACAAAGGTGTTCATGGGCATGAGGGGTTGCCCAATCAGGTAGACACTCAAGGCTCATGCATATAAAAGGAGGATCCAATAAAAAGACTAAGATAGAGGTGTGGACATGAGAGGAGCAATGAGCAATGATGAGAGTAGTATGAAGAAGGAAGGGAAGAGATTTTAAAAGGGGGGAGGACAATCCAAAGCTCATAAAAAGAACGAATTAGTGCTTATTGGAGGGACTCCAGGGCCCAATCTCTTTGAGAAAGTCTCTTTGTTACTTTTGCTCTTACAATAAATCTTTTAGCTTACTATTCTTTAATTCTATTTCTTCCTTTAAAAATTGTTCTAATTAGTTATAAATGATGAAATGCACTTTAACACATCATGCATATATGGACTATAACTTCTCATTTTTCTGGTTGTACATAATGTAGAATCACACCAGTTGTATAATCTTATATGTACATTGGGTAATAATGTCTGATTCATTCTACTATCCTTCCTACCTCGACATCCCTTTCCCTCCTTTCACTACCATCTGCCTAATCCAAAGTACCTCTATTTTTCCTTAGCCCCCCACCCCTGCCCCTGGTTAATGTGAATTTGCTGAGTGCAGACAAGGAACTCAATACCCCTAGACAGTAACAGAAAGGTTTTGCAAATCCAAAGAAATCATCAAAAGACTGAAGAGACAAGTTGTGGAATGAAAGACAATTTTTGCAAACCATACATCTAGTGAGAGGTTAATATCCAAAATACGTAAAGAATTCTATAGCCAGCAAACAAATGACCTAATTAGGAAAGGTCAAAGGATCTGAAAAGTAGTTCTCAAAAGACATATAAATTAGCAATAAGTATGGAAGAAAAATTATTAATATCACTATTCATCAAATAAATGCAAATCAAAGCCAGAGTGAAATATCACCTCAGATCTGTTGGAATGGCTATTATCAATAAAACAGAAGAACATAAGTTTTAGAGAGGATGCTGAGAAAGGGAACCCTTATACAACTCTTCTTGGGAATATAAATTAGCACAGTCATTATGGAAAATAGTATGAAAGTTTCTCAAAATAAAATAAATAATAAAATATAGACCCACTTTTTATCCATCAATTTTGCCACTGTGTATCTATCCAAAGGAAATGGACATAATATATTAAGGAAATATTTTTCATTCCTGTGTGCATTATAACTTTATTTATAATAGCCATGATATGGACCAACCTTTCAAACATGATATTTATATTCAATGAAATACTCTTCAGCTTTAAATAAAAAGAAAACCTATATATCAAGAAGATACCTGTACGGCCCTTTTTATTTCAATATTATTCACAACAGCCAAGATATAAAATAAATCCCGATGTCCATTGATAGATGAATGAGTTAAAAAAGTGTGATACACATGCATACACACACACACACATGCAAATGGGATATTATTCAGCCATAAAGAACAATGAAATCTTGCTATTTGTGATAATATGGATGCAATGGAGGACATTATGTTTTGTGAAATAAACCAAGCACAGAAAGACAAATATTGAATGTTCTCACTCAAATCAGGAAGTGAAAAGAGTTGTTTTCATTGGAGTAGAGAGGAGAATAGTGGTCACTAGAGGCTGAGGGGTATAGGGACTAAGTGGGAGATTAAATAATGTATACCAAAGTACAGTTACAATTTATCTGAATCTTGAGGAGGTGCACTAGGGCATCTGGTAGGCATTAACCTCCTGAGGGAAATGGGATGCCATAAAAGGTTTAAATGAGTAGTGAGCAAATTAAAACATGTTATGAAGATCACTTGGATTGCAGAATGAATTGAGGAATAGGGATGAAGGTGACTATCCAGTTAAATATAACTCCGACAGATACTTACGGTATGTTGGTGGGTTGAATGAGACATAGCCGCAATGCACAGGAATAGGCATTTTATTGGTGATAAGAAAGAAGCTGGTGTCAGTGTGAAATCCAAGTGTCTGGTATAAATGAGTGAGTGCAATGTGTTGCCATTGCTGAAATAAGGAGTCTATTTTGGAGAAAGCCTATGTTTTTAGGAATCATGCAGGCCATACTGATGATAACTTGAACTCTGAGATCCTGTAAATAAGTATAAAAAAGTGATCACTGGTTGAGTTTCAGCAAGAGTGATGGATTTCAGATTGTCACAAGAGTGGTTATTCATTTCAAAAAAAGTGATTATAATAGAAAATGAACATTTTAATCTTTCTACATATTTTTCTCAGAAAATGTTGCTAGCACCTGGGCAAAAGGAGGAGCCTTGCTAATAAAGAGTGGTTGAAAGCCAGAGATCTCCAGAGAAAATTAGAGTTTCCTCCCTGGCGATCACAGTTCAAAGGGAAGTGAAACTTGGAGCCAGGCAGACAGTTATTTACATTCCAATGGAATGCAAATGATAGAGAACAAAGGTTTCAAACCTGCCCTCTCTCCAGAGGAAAGGGGCCCCTGTAACCTACATAAACTCCCTGATTTAATCTCAAGGTTTTTCTCTCAAAGTGCAGAGGAGTCTGGGTGTGATAGGTTGACCTGTGGAGCACTGGGTTTGGGAAATGATATGGGGTAAGTCATAGTAACTCTGATCTCTGTCCCTGAAACTTTTTCTACTTTCAGGATAAAAATAACTAAATAGAAATGTTAGAAACTCAATTGTTTCTCCATTACATTGTCTTGCAATGTATTGGCAGCTTTCTGTGCCTAGAAAGTGTAGAAGACTTGGGTAGCATGCAGGCTGGTGCCTTGAATTAACAATACACTAAAACACTAACTTATTGAGCAATTCTATACTTTATATTTCTTGATTCACGTAATTCAATTAGCAGAGCAACCACATAAGGGTGGGTATATATTTTCTCTTTAAACTACTTAAGAAGCAGCCTCAGGTAGGTTATGAAATTTACCTGAATGATGAAGTGCAGATTAAAGTCTATATCTTCAATCTGGTTTAGACAGGTAGATAGGTAGGCAGATAGATACATATATACATAAATCCTTATGATTTGTACAAGATATATAGATATGTCCTATCTATCATATATCATCTGCAGCTTTCATCTTTATCTGTTTGATCCTTCATAGAACTTCTATGCCTATTCCTAAGTCCAGTGAGATGGACATTATAATTTCTCAAGGCCCTCTAAAGTGAATATAAGAAGTACATTTAGGATATTAATTAAGTTTACCCAAAGACCATACTCTTAACAGTCCAAAAAAGATTACCATTAGCTCTAATGTATTGTCATTCACTTTTCCAATATCAAATTCTATTCAGCAATATTGCTCAATAGAATTTGCCACTTAAAGTGACACATATATCCCAATTAATTCTATGTGCACATTATAATAGAATGTAATAATGTGATTTCCCTTTCCACTATTAAATCAAACTGCATGATGCTTCAAATAATTGAATGTCCCATAATTTAGAGCAACCAAACGGAACTCTCTCATGTAGCATACCTATGCAGTGGCAAATAATAAAGGCCAAATTGAGCCCCCTTTACTGTTTTCCTAGAAAAGTCAAAATCATCAAATCTTCCCTCTTTTCTTCTTCCTCTGTCCATAGCTTTCCAGAGTGTATGTGCTCTGTTTCCAAGTTATTTAGAAAACCAAAATAAGCTTCCAAAAACAAAGATTACCCAGAAAGGGAATAATAATAACAATATGATAGTATTTCACATGCAAAAATAAATTTCAGAACCCCACAGAAATCACATTTTAGACCCATGCTTATTACTACCAGGTTTAGACACAGACATTGGAGAATCAGGAGAAAAGGGCTGATGGCAAAGGAAGAAAAGAGAAAAAAAAACTGAGAAAAATCTTGGTTTTGGATTGGCCAATATGAAAGTTTATCCATGCCAGTTGTAAATAGAGATGACTATGTGCACACTAGAGTTTTGTGTCTCTCTTTGAGGCCATAATTAAAGACAGGTAGTCAGCAAAATTGGGTCCTTGGGTCCAGGAAGTTAGAGACTTGCAACTTTCAATCCCCTGAAGGACTGAAATGCTAATGCCTTTAGAGCCTGTCCTCTTACCCTTATCTAGATAACCTACACTTGCTTCAACCTGTTGCTAAGGTAACCTGTCCCAGGGATTGTCCCTCCCTACAGGGAGTCCTGAACGTTGTTTATTGAATGTGTCCTGAACCCATTCCACCTTGGCCCCCCCAGCTCATCTGCTTCTCACCCTTTTACCATCCCTCTGGAACATCTCCTGGGCATGAACTCAGGAAAGAGAGAGATAAGGGGGAAGAGAGCAGGAGAACAAAGGAAATTTAGGATGTATAAAAAAGGCAGAATATGCTCACGTCTTGGGATACCGGGTACCAGCTATGGCCCCCTTCTCCTTCCTCAAAAGTCTATGTTCCCCTTTTTAAATCAACTCTGCTTTGTATGCTTGTCTTGGTGTGCTTCTCTAAAGTTATACTTCAATATGTGAGGAAGCAGGACTCATCACCAGTAACCAGAGGTATCACATTCAACAATGAAGGGTGAAAAACAACAAATTTGCTCGGCTGAGAACTGCGTTTCTTAATAACATTAACATCTAACATTGTTTATAGGATCCGTGTTGTTTTGGACATGATATGGTCAGAAGGGGCCTATCCCTCTTCTTAGGGTGGCTAGAAAAGGCATCCTGTACTTTCCTCCCTCCTCTCATTTTTTTCCTTATCCACTGTTTACATATGGAAGATTCTGAGGCTCCACAGATGGAGGAAATGTCATGGGAATGCCATGGAGGATTATGTGGATGCTCAACCTCTTACTTGAAGCATTAAATTGAATTTTGAGTAAAAACTAAATCATGCAATGTACCCAAGACCACAGCCAAAATATTTAGAAGTTCTGAGATCAGGCAAGTGATCAAAGGAGGCAGATTTAAAAGGACCACCTAAGGAGGCTTTATTGAGACCCCCTCCTGAGCGGAACTCTATCAGACAGACAGAGTGGACCAGAAGAGGGTCTGAAGAGAAACCGCATGGGACCAGACTGGAATTTTATGGGGCTCACTGCAGGAAGGGAAGGGCTTGGGACAGGAAAAGGGATTTTTAGAGTCCCTTGTCACACTGGAATTGGTGTGTGTTGGGGGAGCTGGCTGAACTCCAGGACTGGCCAGGAGATCCCGCTGATTTATAGGAGTTTCCCACAGGCATCTGCCTTGGTGCTTTGTTCCTGCTTGGTGCTTTATTCCTAAGTCACCGCCACCAACTTGATAGAAGTCGCTTCTTAAACAGAAACTTTAAAATGTTCTTATTTGTTCTTTTTACTTACACAAGACAATAGAGTATATTTTGACATATTTATACAAACATGGAGTATATTTTATTCTAATTAGGATCCCAGTCTTGCTGTTGTATATGATGTGGAGAGTCACTGTGGTGTATTCATACATGTACATAGTAAAGTTAAGTTGAATTCATTCATTCTACTGTCTCTCCTATTTCTATGCTTCCTCCCTTCCCTTCATTCCCCTTTATCTAATCTACTAAACTTCTATTCTCCCCCCACAACACCCTTTGTTATGGATTAGCATCCACATATCAGAGACAAAATTTGACCTTTGTTTTTTTGGAATTGGCTTATTTCACTTAGCATGATAGTCTCCAGATCCATCCATTTAGTGGCAAATGTCAAAAAGTCATTCTTTTTATGGTTAATATTCCACTGTGTATATGTACCATATTTGCATAATAAATTCATCTGTTGAAGGGCACCTAGGCTGGTTCCATAGCTTAGCTATTGTGAATTGAGCTGCTGTAAACATTGATGTGACTGCATCACTGTAGTTTGCTCATTTTAAATCCTTTGGATATAAACCAAGGAGTGGGATAACTGGGTCAAATGGTGGTTCCATTCCAAGTTTCCTGAGGAATCTCCATACTGCTTTCCAGAGTAGTTGCACCAATTTGCAGTCCCACCAGCAACATATGAGTATACTCCCACCCGCACATATCTTCACCAACATTTATTGTTAATTATATTCTTGATTGTTGCCATTCTGACTGGAGTGAGATAAAAATCTCAGCGTAGTTTTAATTTGAATTTCTCTAATTTTTAGAGATCTTGAACATCTTTTCATATGTTTGTTGACCATTTGTATTTTTTCTGTGAAATGCCTGTTCATTTCCTTTGTCCATTTGTTGACAAATTTGTTTTTTTTTTCAAGTTTTTTGAGTTCTTAGAAAACTGTGTCGTTTCTGCCTTTTTTACTGTTTCAACATAATTCTCTTCTACCTACATTTATCTAAAGCCAAGAAAATCCCTAAATCCTTCTTTGCTCTGAGTTACTACTGCTGTTGCCCTGTCCCGTACTTCAGAATTCTCTAGGTCTGTGGAGGGTTCTCCTTTGTGCTGCAACTTTCCTAGCTGAATAATCCCTATCAACTGATTTCTATTGTGTTATACTTAACACACTCTATTCTATTGTGTTATATATCCTGAAATGTTTTCTTTAATGTTCCAGTGTGAAGGTTCTGAAATTGAGTACCCACTGAGGATTAGTATGTGCTACTCAGAAACATGCCTGTCAACAATTTTTAAATTTTGTGAACCTTGATTAAATTTTACTCTTTCAGTGATGAAAGAACAATTGGCCTTCTTCACAGTTTATTCCTTTTTCTGCTTTTTTTTTTAGCAGTAGGTGAATCTGAAATCCCTATTTTTTGTCTCACATTTTTCTCTAGTATTCCTCTACTCTGTTCCACAGAGCTACATTCCTCTATCTATCTATCTATCTATCTATCTATCTATGTCTGTATCTATCTATCTATCTATCTATTTATATAGTATTTTTTATGTTTGGTATTGGGATTGAACCCAGAAGTGCTTAACCACTGAGCCACATTCCCAGGTTCCCCCTTAAAAAATTATCTTGAGACAGAGTCTCACTGAGTTGCTCAGTACCTTGTTAAGTTTCTGAGGCCAGCATTGAAACCACTGTCCTCCTGCCTCAGCCTCCCAAGTCACTGGGATTACAGATGTGTGTCACTGTGCCTGGCTACATTCTTTTATTTTGAAACAGGGTCTTACTAAGTTTGGAGGTTGGCCTGATACTTACAATCTTCCTGCTTCAGTCTCCTGAGTCTCTGGATTTTATTACTTGCATTATAATAAATCCAAAAACTTTTTTCTTAAGTTTGTTTTATCCCTAGGGCTGACACTTTTCTTGATCATAGTTGTTCCTTCCTTTCTTTCCCTTTGGAGAGTATATATTTGTTGGCTAACACACTTTGGAATATTTTGCCTGTGTAGTTGTATTTAGAAAGAAATATGGTATTGGTAGTTTCTGAGTCTGAAAATATAATAAATTTAAAGAAACCATTCTCAGCCTCTCCTCCCAGAATAAGGCAACTCCACTGTGGAGGCCAATTCAACATCTGTGTTGATCAGATGCTCCATCTCTGGGGCTTCTGTGTGACACATCTTTAGTTAGTCACCTCTTGTCCTTGGACTCCAGGCCCCAGTTATTTGCCTGGCATATTTTTTCACAGCTTGAGCTATCCTACCAGTTTTTTCATTAAAAAAAATCACATTTCCTTGAAATTCATGGAAAAATGCCTAATTTAGACATTCCCTGGACTTTATTCTCTCAAATTTCTCCTTTTCTTTTTTTTTTTTTTTTTTGGTAACTGTACTTCTGTGTCTTCCAAACATTGTATCTACAACACAAAACCACACATTAGAGCCTTTCCACTATGTATAGCAGCTGTCCTTACCTGACTCTGCAGCATTCTGAGATTTCTTTTCATTAATTTCTTGGACTATTGGGATTTTGTGGCTGGGATTTTTTTCTACTACTATAAGTCTTTGTTTCTTGTTATTTCTCTAGTAACTAAAGAAAAGAAAAACAAACAACAACAACAAAAACCAAATAAATGAATTTTGTTTATATATTACTCTTTTATCTTTGGTATGTTTCTAACTGCTCAAAACCCAACTTTTCTCTAAAGAATATTTCTCTATTTCTGTTATTTTTACTTCTATATTTTTCAATGTTCTAATTGATCCCTGAACAATTTATTGTTTATTTGAAGTATTTTGTAATGGTTGAATCTCTCGATTAAGTTCCTTCCACAATTTCTAGGCCAACTAAATTCTCCAACTCTAGGATCTCAAGGTGAATATGTCTTTGGTTATATTTATAGTGTTTAGATATATTTTCTTCCTCTTCAACCCAGAAAGATGATCCATTCTCCATACTATGAAGGCTCTCCTTCTTTTGTTACTATTCCTTGTTAAATTTGACTCTCTAGTGCAGGTGAACACACATTGGGTATTGAATTGTATATCCATAATGGAGACTTCTCCAATGCTCATTGAGTATTCTCTATACCTACAGAAGCAGATTAAAAGGAAAGGTTTTTTTTTTTTTTTCAGTCTGTTTGATTTGCTATAAAAAATACTATAGACTGAGGGGCTTATAAATAGCAGACACTTATTTCTCACACTTCTTGGAGTCTGGGAAAAAAAATACCAAGGAAACAGCAGACTCAGTGTTTGGTGAGAGCCTACTTTCTGGTTCACTAATAACTGTCTCCTATGTCCTTACATGATGGAGGGAAATAGCTAATTCTATGGGGTCTCTTTTAAATGAATACTGTATCATCCTTATAAAGGTGGTGGGAAGGATAGCCAAACACCATGTCCTTGAATCCCCCTATATTGTTCCCCAAAACCTAGCCAAGTTAAGGGACCAATAAAATCGAGCTTGGCCTGGAATGTCAGTACCTTGAAGTACCCTGAATTTCTCTCACATATGCTGGGACTTAGGGAAAATTAGTATTATCTGTAGAAAGCAGTTTTTGGTACATATGCCAGGACAGTTGCTCCTTGGGATGCTGGTCATACAAACAACCAATCAAGTTAATGCTAGTGAGGTCGCTGTTTCTGCAGACTAACATATAAAACCCATCTCTCAGGGGAAACTGGCCTGGAACTGAGGTCACATTGAAAGAATATGTGTAACTTGTTCAGCCAGCCACCACTGGACAAAATGCTGTGAGGGACAAATATGCTACCTGTTTAGCTTATCTCCCCTGGACCTTCTCCAAAAACATTTCTCAATAAAACCTTCAGCTTCATATGTTGTCTCTGGGTATTTTATTTGTTCTCTTGGCAATCTATGCAGTGCTGTGACATACTTTGGCTATGGGTCTAACAAACACTAATTCCATTCATGAGGGCTCCACCCTCTGACCTAATTACCTCCCAAATATCTCACTTCCTAAAGCTATCACGCAGAAATATTTGGGTTTCAATATATGAATTTCAGGGTGACACAGATATTCAGTCTATCACAGAAGGGACAGAATCTAGAAGGTCTCAAAGGTCAACAAGAGTTAAGTTTTACTTTTCTTTTTCCTCTTCTCCTCTTCATATCCTAATTCTAGAGACTAGAACTTGTGATTATGGAGTGAATAGAGATTTCATGGAGACTCTGTGGCATTTTTCCTTTTGATCAGAAGCTTCCCAGGATGCAATAAAAGGCCATGTCTAGATGCAGTAAAAAATTTAATCAGGCACAATGGTCACAAAATGTACCTGTCAATATCTTCAGTGTTCCTCAACAGTGATAGAGGAGAAAAGAGCTTTGTTTCCCCTAAGTTTGTTCATTTTCATCTTCAGTTACTTTAAAATACTGGGCTGTGCTACATACACAACACATACACACACACTAGTGTGTTTGTAAAAAATAAATTCATCAGAAATATAATGTTAGAGCAATGTTTTTCTAACTATGGCACATGGGCTACCTGTGTTAAAATAAATAGAGTGCTTCTTAACAACATAGATGTTTGATCCCCTCCCAAGATTTACTGAAATAGAACTTCAAGGGCCCCCAAAACTAAAAATTTTAAAAGTCATTCCAATGATTCTTATGCATTCTATAGTTCAAGAACCACAGCTTTCCTATATTTACTTTGAAATCATGAAAGCTTCCTGTGTGCTGTGTGTGCATGTGAAATCACATGCAGATTACATTTTGTATCAGTATTTTCTTCCAACCATGAAGTCAAAAAAGTACCTTTAAGTGTTAATGTTAAACGCATACACACACATGTACACAGGTTTTTTTGTAAAATAAATCTCTGTATACCACATGCCTCTTTGAAAGAGTCTCGGTTCACATTAATATATAAAATACTAAGAGAGCTCATAAAAATTTGGAGTTTCTCAAATCTCAATCAAGTGACTGTTCACTTGATCCCCTATTATTTTTATTTTTTTCAAGTAAAACTAAAATCACCCAAGGTCAGTGTGTGTAACAACATTCTACTCAAATATGAAATATCTTAGTTGTAAAATATTATAAAAATTCCTGCCTTCTATTTTTTGAGTTCAGGTAGTTTTTCAAGCAAACCATGAAGTTTGGAAGGACTTTTTTCTCCACCTGTCTATAAGTATGGAATTAAATATGCATAAATTTATATAAACAGACATATGAACATAACTTTCATGCTCTTGATAGTTATTTAATCCTCTCGCTTTAATCATACCATCTAGCAATAAACTTAGAATGTTAGTATTCAAAGAGCAACTAGGAACAAACGGAACACTTTTGTTCTGTACACTAAAATTATTATCTTTACTGTTTGTAAACAGACTCATTTAATAGGCATTGAAGAGTGAAAAAATATACAGCTTTGACCTAGATTGAGAAGTTAAAAATATAACTGTTAGCAAATAGATCTATACACACACACAAATATATATTATATATATGTGTGTATGTATACACACACACACACACAGATTCTAGGTAAACCATACATAGATTCTAGGTAAACCCCTCCTTCCTTCCTTAAAAAAAAATACATACACGCACACATACACAAACTGTTGCATTTAATTTCATAATTTTCATAGTTTTTTTTCTTATTAAGGACATGTTATTTCATTTTATTTTTGTACATGTCAAAAGGGCAAGTAAATATTTATGTGGTTTGTTAATAAATCTCATCCTCCACTCATATTTCTCTTTTCAATTAGCTGTCTAATTCCTGTCCTGTAACTTATTCTTAAAGGAGTAATAGTACTATTCCTCACCAGGAAGGGGACATTGTGTATGGAAATGGATTTCTCCAACCATACTGAGCATAATAAATGTTATAGTTTAGATATTAGGTGTGCCCAAAAGCTCATGTGTGAGGCAATGCAAGAAAGTTTAGAGGTGAAATGATTGGGTTGTGAGTCTTAACCTAATCAGTGCATTAATCCAGTAATAGGGATTGACTGGATGGTAACCATAGGTAGGGAGGAGGAGGAGGAGGTAGGTCACTAGGGACACTTGGGGTATATATTTTGTCCCTATGAGTGGAGTACTTGCTCTCTCTGCTTCCTGGTGCATATTCTGTGTAGCTTTCCTCCATCCCATTCTTCTGCCATGCATTCAGCCTAGAGAAATGGAGTCCACCATCTATGACTGAAGTACTTAGTAATGCCAAAAAAAAAAAAAAACCTGAAACTCTGAGCCCCCAAATAAACTTTTTCTTCCCTGATTGTTCTTGTCAAGTCTTTATGTCATGCCAGTGAAAAAGCTGACTCAAACAATAGATCCCATGGTGAAGGAATGTCCTTGAGTACCTATGTCCTGAGAATGACAGGAATATTATCCATTATTTGGAAAGAAATGTTTTAGATTATTTTATTTTTATTTTATTAAAGAGAGAGAGAATTTTTAAATATTTATTAAATATTTTTAAATATTTTATAAAGATGGTCACAACATCTTTATTTTATTTTTATGTGGTGCTGAGGATCGAACCCAGCGCCCTGCGCATGCCAGGCAAACACGTTACCGTTGAGCCACATCCCCAGCCCAAGATTATTTTATTTTTTAAGGTGACTGGTGACAAGGACCACACTCTTTCAAATTGAACACACATACCACCTCTCAGCTCACAGTAGGAGTCGGTCTTTCCATAGCAGGCTGGATTTGCTAATGGAGGACAAAAGGAATTGGATTTGTCTCTGCAGTCGGAGGGACTCTAGTAGTAATGTGCTACTCTAGACTGAGAAAACCTTGTTTTCAGGAATGGTCAGCATTTCTGAAGATTTTGTGCTGCTGAGATGGGGTATGCCTGAAAGGAGCCTTAGCCCTTCTCTTTCTGTGAGACCAGTAGGTCAGACTTCTGGATTTTATAAGTAGTCACAGATGTTATAAATAGTTCACTTCACTATCGCTTTACCTCAATCTATGGATAATGCTACTCAAAATTCAAACCTGCAGGTCATCATCATGCAAAAAAAAAAAAAGTTTATATTTTAGAGGGTCTAGATGTTTTCATTATTTATGTAAGAAATGGCTGAGGACAAAATAAGGTGAATCTTAAAAAACCTAGAAAACCCAGGCCAGGGGAAATTTCAGTCTTTTTTTTTTTTTTTTTTTTTTTTTTTTTAGCTTCAACACCAACTCTGTCCCTCTTTAGGCACTCTGTTTGCTCATTTGATTGCTTCCAAAAAATGCAATTTTTTATTCTCTCTAATGTCAAACTGACCATGCTTCACACACTTCAGATCTTTCCTCTATTTTCTGAGCAGTGAGCAAAGGAGGACAGGTCTTAGAGTTGGTCTTAATTAAATGCATACAATATAGTAACTAGAAAAGCATGCTATTTTTTCTTATCACCATTACTTAGATAAGAATTTTTAATATTAAGCATAGAACTAGATATAACTTCTTATCTATGTAATTAAATGTGACATTAACGTTTGAGATAACCATAAGGTCATTTTTTTCTTAGCTTTTTTTAAAATGAAGAGATGACTGATAAAAATATGAGCTTTATGGGTATCTATCTAGTAGATCATAAAAAAAAATCCAGAGATAGAGCAGAGAACTTAAAATTTACTCTTATGGGAAGCTTTCATGGTGAAATCTATGTTTTCTTTTAACTTCCTAGCTTAATTGTTTTTTTTTGGCATTACTAAGTACTTCAATGTGGGAGGGTTTGCTAAAATTACAAGAACTCCATATAGGAAAGTTTGGAAAAAGTATGAAATGATTTGTTTAAAATCATAAGAAAATCAGCCATGGTGTGAATCATTAATTAGAAGCCAGACCTTTGTACAGGATATTTACTATGCAAGGGGACACCGCTTTTTGGTGCTTTTCAATATGTAAAGAATACCATTACTGAAAAGAAAAGGAAGATCAATACAAAATATGATAATTGTATCAATGTGATCGATAAGGATATTAGTGGAGAATATAGTTAAAATGTAGCAAGCATTTGCTTATATGTTGTTATATAGCAAACTATTCCCAAATCTTAAGTGCTTACAAATATCTTCTGCCTTTCCCAAGGTGGATTGAACTCCATCTCTCTCACAATTATAGGTAAAAGGCTTGGTTTCTTCAGATCTAGTCTGGCCAGTCATACATTATCAGACCTACCTGATCAAGATACTAAGAGCAGATCACAGAAGGGTGTAGTTCATGGGTGGAGACGTCTTTAGAGAATAGTTATCACAGTTAGTAAGAAGGTGTTCCATGGAAAGAGCAATGGAATTTCATGGAAAAGCTAATTTTTCTTTCTCTATTAAGTAGACTAGTCATCAATTATTGGAACTGGAGAAGACTTTAAGTATTCTCTATAATATAGAATTTACTCTTGGAAAAACTAAAGCTCAAGTAAGAGAAAAGCTTATTGTGTTTATAAAACCTGAAATTAGTACTGCATCTTAATAATTTTAGTCTATCAGGATGTCACCATATTTTAACAATTTAAATAAGAATTGAGGTGTAGAAAAAAATAATATATGTTTCAACTTACAAATGTTCGGAAATTCACTTGTTATTCTAAATTTCATATTTAAAAGAAAATAATAATAAAAGATATATAGGGCTAGATGTAAAAAGTTATGGTTTGTTATTATACTTCTGTTATCTTCTTCACAAAATTGTGACATGCATTAGCAGTGATATAAGTCTTCATATACTTAGTATGAATGCTTTCATTTGGACTATTTTTCATTTTTGTGAGGTGAAGATGATATGAGTAGCATTGTATCTTTTTTGTTCTTGTTGTTAAACTGAAGTTTTATAAGTTAAAAAAAAAAAGCAAAATAGTGATAATCCACATGGGACTTCCCATAGATTACTCTAGGAAATATACATAATGAGAAAAGATAGTCAAAGCTACATATTAGCCCTTAATTACTTCTGCCCTGTGAATTCTTTGGCAAGAGGCTTGTTATTGCTGTGAGGGCACAGTGTGTCTCCTTATTGTTAAATGTATTGGGTATTATGGAGACTAGGGTCTGTGGACACAGTAGTTAGATTGGACCGATAGGATTGAAATGTGAGAATTCCCATCAGAAAACTCAGTGCACTCAAAGGGAAAGGATGTTTTATTTTGCAATATAACATTGAAATATGTCAAGCACACGAGCTGAGACTTGCAGGGCTGATATGTGTTCTGAGAATAAAAGAAACATAAATTGCTAAGGCTCGGGAACATGCCCATTCTATGAATAGAGATTGACTTAGCTGCCAAGGGAAGCAAGTTGCTTGGGCTTTAGGTGACACATTCCCCCTCTTTACTTTACCAAGAAAAAGGTTTGGAAAGCAAACTACTTGAAACATTTTCCCAGAGGTTTCCAATGAATATCAAACCCATCAGACATCACATTTATTTTAGACACAGCCTCTGCCTCAGGAAACTCTTTTAGCTCGAATATCATTGGAAGCAACTGTCATCTTCCTTCACCTTTTACTGTCAGGCTATCCCTGCCTTGAAGGTAGGTCACCTTTCTTGATATCCTGCTTCTTCATAGGTTTGGAAGCCAAAGTTGTGCGTGAGTGTTGTCTGGAATTTGAGGCCCTGCCCTCACTTGCTTCATGTATTTCCTATTACTTGGTCAAAGAGTTATTCTTGTTCATGTTTTTTTTTTTCTTTTTTTAAAATTCCAATGTCTTGTTACATAAATATTACATATTTAAATATTAATTGTTATAAATTCATATTTCATTAGACCATAATTTATTAAACTCACAATATGAGGAAGAAACAGCGGTAGGTGTAAAGAAACAAAAGAGCTTGACAAATCCTTGTCACCACTGGGTTAGTTTGGGGCAGAACAATGCCAGAAATGAGGCAAAGGGGTTTCTGCATAAGCAAAATGGAATCAAGGTCTGCTAATGCTTAATTTTCTTTTTTCCAGATTTCCCCAGGGCTTATGTAGAGACCCTGCTTCCTCCTACCTCTGAGAATTTGAATTTAACTCTTCCATTAGGAAAGTAATTAAGCTTTCCTATTTTTTTTTTTTGGTGTTTTCCTACCTGACTTAGGAAAAAAAAGAGAGAGATTATTCTCAGATTCTGTATGCATAGTTGTGCCTGGCCAATATGTTTTTGTTTTATTATTCTAGAAACAGTTGCTGAAGCCTCTCAAGGTTAATCAAGTACACCAGAGGCATCTATGGGGGTTGCAGAATCTAATTATTATTCCTGGTGGTTACCACACCAGTTTCCTCAACCTGCTTTAGAACTACTTCTGAGACGATGAACACGTTACGTTCCAGACCCGTGTCCGTATGGATAGTTATTTTCTGCTTCTTATTGGATTCTGAAGGGCAAGGTGAGGAGAGGAAGAAATCACTTTGCCTCAGTGAATGATCAGAACAATTTTCCTTATTCTGATTTGAGTGTTGCCAATAATGCAAAAAGAAAATGGTTTAATAAGTATGTCATGAATAATAGGATGCTCCAATGAAACAGGAATAATTTTATTTTGAAGGGGTGAGAAAGGGGAGGAGAATCACTACCACCTGTTTTGCCTTGAGAGCAGGGACAGAAATTTACCTTGACTCAGATCTCTTTTCTTCAGAGAAGAGTGAGTCGGGAATCATCTTTAATTTTATGTTTTTAAGCAAAGGGGTACAAGCCATGATGTGATAGTAAAAACTTCTGTTTTCTGACTAGTTTAGCAAGTGGAGGCCCATGATACTTTGACAATAAAATAATTAATAACAATAAATAGCTAGTGTCCTGGCCTTAAAAGAGGGTTGAAAATGTCATTGGTGAGAAATGGCTACATAGCAGAGGGAGGCTGTGCTTTATTCTCCATAGAAAGATGTTTAGTTTTGGGGTAACAATGGCTAGGACTGAAACAGTTAAAAATCAGAAAACAATTTAGCATGGGTGGTGGTGGATGGACTAGGTTTAGTCCCCAGCACAAAAGTAAACCAAATCAAAACAAAGAAACAACAACAGAATCCCAAACCAACTTACAACCTCATGCCTCAAATGAGAGTAGGGTAGAGACCTGAACCACAAATGTCTCCTTGCTGTAGTTGTTTGAACAATAGAGTCATACAAGGATGTAAAGTAAGAGCAGCAATGGTAGGATTCAGAGTTGCATTCTCAAGAATACAGATTGGATTTTCTGCAGTGAATGTGTGGAAGACACAAGTGGTTGGTTATCCCAAAGCCATTCCAGAACGCTGTGCTCCTTGAATCCTTACCTTCTTATTGACAATAAAGTTAGCTCTCCTTTGCTGCAGGGATGGCCATGTATAATCTAGTTCTGGACACTATTGATGTGCAAAGAAAGCTCTAATAAGGAGAGTTTCTGGACAAGACAGTTTCTAGACGAAATGGTAAGGTACAAGAAGACAGCTAACTCTCTTGTCCTAGCCAGCATTTCCCTTCCCAGACTTATATGTGTACATGATAATGTCTGAAGCTTAGAAAACCATTCTATAACTGGGAAAAGAGATGTAACATGCTTTTGGGTAACAAGCCTATAATAAGAATAATTCAGAGGCTGGGGCTGGGGCTCAGTGGTAGAGCACTTGCCTGTCATGCAAGGGTTTGATCCTCAGCACCACATAAAAATAAAATAAAGGTATTGTGTCCACGTATAAGTAAAAAAATACATAAAAAAGAATAATTAAGAATGAAAGGAAAGCTTATGATCTGTACAAAATTCATCATGTAGTTTCCTGCTTGAAGACTGCATTTTATCTGGACTACAAATGTCCCTATGGTTTAAACAGCTTTGAATATTGATAATTTTAGCCAAAATTATTACTTCTAAATAAATAGCTTGGAGATTCAAGTCATTGATGTGTGTGTGTGTGTGTGTGTGTATATATATATATATATACACACACACACATACATACAGACACACATATATAAATAATATATACATGTATGTATATATGAGCATAAAGTTATTTAATACTTGGGAAATGGTGTATATTAATCCCTTATATCTCATTAAAGCTCTTTCACACAAACAAACTTAATTTTTTAACATATTAATCTCTGGTAGACACATTTAGGGTTCTGAGTACAGTTTATAAATGAGGAGCCTGGAACACAAAGATAAAGGGGCTTCTAAAGCAACAAATCTGTGTATAGCAGAACAGAGATCTGAACTGTGATCTTTGATTGCTTGTCAAGGACCCTCTGCTCAATCTCCCTGCAAGTTAAAAAGATAATAATAAAATAGATGATAAATGATGATGATTTTTTCTTTTTTTTTTCAAACTAGGGACTACCAATATTCTAAAGAATGTAATTTCCTCTAAGCCTTGTCCAAATTTTTCATAGGATGGAATTTATGCACTTACCCCAGAGAACTACCTTGACACAACCCCAATTAGGACCTGGCTGCTGCAAATAGGGTTACTGTGATTAGAAATCTCAAACTAAACAGTTTATAAAAGGATAGGTAGGATGTGATAGCAGAACTACTATAGCTTTGGTTTTCCTGCTTCTTTTCAATTTAGACCTTGCAACAGAGTCACACTCTTTTCTGAGGAGTTAAAGAAAAAGAGTAGGACATCCAATTTTATAGTTACTCTGCTAAAATGCAGCAAAATGAATAGTTTGTACCTCAATCCAATAATGTGAATTCTTAGATGGGATTATTAGACTTTATAGAAGTCTGCTCATCCCTGTATAGGAAAAAGAGCCTAGTTTAATGTTGTTGTTGTTGTCGTTTGCCCTTCAAAAATAACCAAAATCCAATTGTTTTTCTCTTATCCTGGTAATCCAATTTATTTTGGGATTGTCCTTTTAAAATAGAGAAAAGAGTATTAAATGCTTTTGAAATGAATGCAATAGTTTATGAAAAGAAACCACCACTATGAGTTTTCTACACGAATGCATTGAAAGTTAAAGGTGGAGCTTAAGACAGCAAAACTTCTAGAAAGAAAACACCCCACAGATATTCACCCTTGACAAATATGTAGTTATTGAAACAGTTATGATTTCAGACAATCTTATGACAAAAATATTCTTAAATTTTACTTGATTCTCCTGTAGATCAAGTCCTTCTTGGAAGGGAGGTTTGGGGAGATAGTTAGCATGTTCAAAAATATTTGCTAGAACTGATTTCTGCAACCCAACACAAGTCAAGAGGCTGATGATTTAGCAGACAATGGAAGGGCATTATCTTTACCCTTGGCAATTACATGGATGTGTTTATATGTTTTCTTCAGAGAATAACATTATCATCTTCTTTTTTTAAAATAGATGTATCACAGGGGGAAATTTTCTTCTTCCTAGTAGAGATCACCATCATTCTGTGGTTTTAAGATGTGGTTTAATGTACTAAGTAGAGTTTACACACAATATCTGACCCAGAACTGGAGATAACATCCATTCCTCAATTCCTGAATTGATGTTAAAATCATGAGAAAATACTGGAACACAACCATGAACAAGGCAAGTTATTGAAATGAAGTAAAGTGATTAGTGTGTAAGCAATTTTAAATAGTTTTAAAAGTGTTTGAAAATAAACACATGCAGGATATAAAAAAAGAGAATTTCAGAATGTGGCCACTTCTCAACACCTCTACTGCTACCTCTTGGTCATATGTACATCATCTCTTGCCTGTATTATTGCAAGATCCTTGTCACTAATTTTTCTGCTTTTACCTGTTGCCCCATTATAATCTATTCTCAGGAGAGCAGTGAGAATACTCTTTTTGAAACATAGACCAGATCCTATTGGTTTTGTTTTACTGATGGCTTCTCTTTTTACTGGGAGTAAAAGCCATGGTCTTATAACAGCTTATGAGGCATAACCATGTTGGTTCTAACTGCTGTTTCTCCACAAATATCTCCTGCCAATCTTCTCCTTGATTATTATATGTTCATTCCCACTGGCCATCCATGTCTGCCTTTTATTTTTAAAAAATCTTTTTCAATTCCTGCTTTGTCAATGAGACATATAGAGTATCCACTGTAGTATAGCGGATTATCCCTTTTCTACTCTTCCTCCTTATATCCCTTATACTGCTTTTATTTTTCTTACTTTCCCACAATAAAAACCATCATCTAATATGTGACATGAAATTGATTAAGGATTAAGGAATCTATTTTGTTTGCTACAGTACTCCAAATATGGAGAACATAGAGTAGGCATTTGAAGAAATGCTTCTAAAGGAAAGAATGAAAAAAAAAAGAGGTTTATTCAACTAGGAGGAAGGGTGGGAAAAGGTCTATTAAGAAAGCCTTCACCAAATTAATGATACATAGGTTTAGACTGGCAATAGTGGTAACATTTAACAGTCATTCACAAGGAAAGAAACCCCCAGGCAGAGAGACTTGGGTCAGCAGAGAAGAAGCTGGAAATATATATGTGGATATGTGTGGTTTTGCCTATTATCCTAGGAGAGGGGTCAGAATACTGTGGCTTTATGGGATGCAATCTACTTAAAGTATGGCTTATAGTTACACTCTACTTCTAAATAAAATTTTATTGGAATATAGCTATGCTGGCTTTTTTAGTATTATTTATGACAACTCTCCTCTGTATCAAGAGCATTGAGTAGTTACAATGGGAAAAAAGATGGACTACAGGCTGGGGATGTAGCTAAGAGGGAAAATGCTTGCCTAGCACATGTGAGTCCCAGGGCTTGATTCTTAGCTGCACAAAACAAAGCAACAAGAAAAATCAAAACTCCCAAAGAACTCACAAAGCCACTTATTATCCATTCTTTCAAGAAAAATTTCCTGACCACTGTCCTAATAAGTAAGAAAAAAGTTTGGGGCTTTAAGCTGGGAAGTATCATGATTTTGATCATGATGTAGAAAAAAAATCCTTCCCTAGCCAGCTCAATTTTCCTAGTTAGTATTTCCATTAGGATACTTCATTAGCTTTATTTTTTCATGTATATGTATACATGTATATACTTTTATTTTTGCTGTTCTGAAACTATTTCCAAGTAGATAATTGAATTTAATTTGAGGACGGCCATCCAATACACACTGCAGAATGGCTTGGTTGGTGTGTGGGGACAAATGCAAACACATCTGGTGTCAGAAGTGTTGTGTTAAATGATTTGTGAGAGCAGGATTTTTTCTTGCCTAATACAATTCTAGGAGGGAAATTCCACCTTGCACAATATATTTTACTTCTGTTTAATGTTCACACATCATCCCCTGGTCTTTGTAGATATTCCTTATAAACACAGCAGTTGCTACTAATGACTATACAGCAGTTGCTACTAATGACTAAATGGATGATGCCATGGGATATATTTAAAATTCATCAAGGATTAGGGTTTGATGTGAGATGTTCCTGATTAAAACACGCATACACCATATGGCTTCCAACCTAGTTTAGTTAGCTATCTGTGTTATGATTTGGGATTGGTTGGCTTTCCAATCCTCTTTTTATCTTCTTTTGGAGAAACTGAAAAATAAACCAGTATATTTGGAGAATAAGTTTATTGCTGAGGTGGGCCAAACACAGCTTAATAATGCAAAATGTCTGCAAGAAAGTGTGCTGGAATCATTACACTAATTTCACTTATAAAATTCAAATTGGCAAGAGACTGTACCACACTAATGATAGTTGCCTAATTAGCTGTGCAACACAGACTTTCTACTGTATTAAAGCAGAATTGAGTCATATGCTGTGAACCTGGGGCAGCAAATATCTTCCTGTTAGAAATAACTTTAAATTAAATAACTTTTAATGTTAAGGTAGGGTTTCATGCTGGAGGTGGCCTAAAATATGTAGGCTTCTTTTGCAAAAGAGTGTGCAAATGATAAATGGAAATATACTGTATTAAACAGATGAAAATCTATATATCTAAAACAATAAACAAATCCAATTATAATCTGAGTTTGTTTCTCTCTTTACACTAAAATATTATTAAAAGATTCTCTTTTTTAAGGGATAAATTTATTTTATTATTTATTATTGTTTGTTTAATATTTTATCCAGACTGTTTACTTTACATATTTGCTTATTTGGAAAATGAAAAAAAATGCAGAATCTGTGTAATCTAGTAATTTTTGAGATTGTTATTATCATTTACTCTCTGAGATTGTTATTATTTTATTTTCTGCTGTCTTTCTTATTTTATTTCTGTGTAGGACTCAGTTTTAATTTGGAAGATAATTCAAACCCTGAACTAATGGTCAGGCTTATTTTAAGCCTTATTTCCCGGTTGTTTAGTTGAATTGAGACTCTCAAAGATCTGCCTTTAGTGGGTATAAGGGATCAGAGTCATTTCTTCTACTTTCAGAGGCATCTTGTCTGAAAATTCAAGTCTATTCATAACAAAGAGTTTGAAATAAAGAATCAACAATATGGATGGGGTGGTTTTCCCAGACTAGCAGTTCTTGGAATAGATAACATCATAATAGTGTACCAAGGCTATAGTTATGGAAGTTTCTCAAAACTTTGAGTCACAAAACTAGTCAGTCAGATATGAGTCAGCAGCATGGGTGATACGGTTGGAAAAAGAGTTCAAGGACCACTTCTCAAAATAAAGTGGCTATAAGTCTTAGGCACATGTAGATGCAAATTGTGACTGCATGGAGAAACATGAGTGCTTAATGGTGTTTTTATCTCAGGAGGATGAAGTGAGATATATGTATATGCTTGCTTTTGCACACTATTAAAACAAATGCTCTTGAAAATTGACACAGGATTGCACAAGGGTTGCAACTGATGGTAATGTGTTATTTTACCTTGGAGTTGTTCATTCGTGGCCTCTTTCTGTCACTTTAATTTATAGAGGAAGCATGCAAAATATGGTTTACTATATTCTATAACCCACTTAGCATGCCTGTATATCAGATGATCAATAAAGGAATGCTAGCAAGGCAAGTAGCTCTCTAGGAATCAGCAGGTCCTTCTTGGTTGCCTAGGAGAACCAGACATTCTTAACACAAGTGAGGCATACAACAGCTTTCCAATTGAATGTATCATGGTAGCTTGGCTCCCCTACCATTAGAGCAGGTTTCCTTTTAGAGAAAGAGAGAAGTTACTTACATATTTCTTACTAGGTTTATCCCACAGAGATTAATCTACTTCATTATTACTGAAGAACTCACAGGAACCACTGGTTTTGACATATATTTCAAAACATCCATAGAAGTGTACACTTTGTACCAGAATCTCAAGTAATTTTACTAACTTTGAATTATCCTAATAATATTTCTGCTACTTCAGAGATTCAACTTTGAAGATAAAATTTTAAAATAAACTAAAACAATTCTCTTTTAGATGAGGATTTGAATTCATCTATTGAAAAAGACAGACAGTATTTACTTTGATGATACCATACCTGCTAAGGCACTGATTGGATTATGCTTGTTAGAGAGAAAACAAAATATATTTAAAAAAAACCCCAAACACCTATTTTCTTTCTTTCTTCTTTTTTTTTTTAAATTTAGATTTCTAGAAAAATCCTACATAAAGTTTTTCAATTTCAACTCTTGTTCTTGGGAGGGTATCCAGTGGGAAATGGCAAGCTTTGGAATTCTGTCTCTATTCAGTTATTTGTTCTATAGTCTGAGGATAATTGCAAAATCTCAATAGGTCTTGCTTTCTATATCTCTGAAATGGGAATTAAGCATCTAAAATATGAACAGGTATGAAGACTAATTAAGATAAATATTCAAAGCTTCTCCTGCAGTATAGTAGTTAGGAAAATAAAATTTGTACTATAATTACATATTTGATTATAATATCCATAACAAAATGATATTATTAACAAATGGAAAAACAGAGTAATTTACTAAATAATTTATTAAATAGCAATTAACTTCTATTCCTTTACTGTTGCTCAATTTTTCTGCTATTGGTAAGAATGGAACTTTCTTTTTATTATTTATTTATTTATTTATTTATTGATACTGAAGAATAAGCCCGAGGTGACAGAGTCCTGCTAAATGGCTAAGGCTGGCTTTGAACTTGCAATCATCTTGTCTCAGCCTCCTGAGCCGCTTGTATTACAGGCATGCCCACTACGCCCAGACAGTAGAAATTTGTGTATGTTTAGTTTAGTGTAATAGAACCACATACCCCAACCACACGTTCACACACCTACTACACTTTTTCTTCAGGGTTAAATGTATTTTATAAAGTACAAAATATTATTTTATTATTGTACATGCCAGATCTTTGTCATATATCATCATCACCTTTTAATAGAATTTAAACAAATCATTTTTCCCTTATTTTTTATGCTTCAGTATAGTGGCTTTCAAAATTTGTATCTTTCCTTTTATGAGTTAAGATGCCACAATCCTCCCTCCCATTCCAAGACAAATATTACATAGAATCTCAATATATAAAACTGATATGAATTATGATTTTTATTAAAGCAGAAATACACAACAATTCTTGACTCATCCTGGAAAAACTAGTCACAACTAAAAAGACAGTTTAAGAATTTGGTGTCAACATACCTTATATACAATCAGAGATATGATTAATTGTGGTATAAAGGTGTATTAAGAATTGTAATACAAAATAAATAAATAAAAAGTTATGACACTAAAAAAATTACTGTTTATTACCAAATTTTGTGCCCTTTGTTTATGTCATGCTTACATAGTAACACAAGCTGTGCCTCATGCAGTAACACTATATTAAGAACACAAAATCACTGAGTATCACTTTTGTTAGTTCAGAGTGTCAACATTGCAAATAAAATTTCTTTTCAAAAGTGTCAACATTATCTATCAAGTTCATCAGTGAACCCAGCATGACTCCAGGTATCTTTCTATTCTACTATTTGTCTAAATACTAATCCTGACCTTTGCATGAAGAATATTAACTTCCTTTTTAAATCTTTACCTATTTCTGTAAAACTGTTTCTCTAACTTCTTCAGATAATTTTTAATTCTATATTTTCTATAACACTGCCCTATGTAAAGACTACCTTTTTGTGACCATCAAGTTGAGTTTGAATTTGATGTGATATCACTGAACATTAAAATGAATGAAAATCATCAGATTGATTATTTTTTTCACAACTACTGCTTTTTGTATGCTTTCTGTATACTTTAACTTTCATTGTGAGAATCATCTACAAATGACTTGAAAACTCTTCTTCCTATTGAGAGAAATACAACTCTCACATGAAAGTAAACATGCTTTTCTTCTTCTCTTATTTTTCACCTTAAAATTATACATAGACCATAGACTTGTCCTCCACCAAGGAAAAGAAAATCCATTAAGATTCGTAGTGTTTAAAAAGAAAATAAACACACATTCCGATCAATTTATTCTATCATTTATGATCACTAGAATGTCTTCTTTGGGAACCTTTAATTATAAATTTTGCATTTTGAAAAGTCATAAGGTGTTTCTGGTACTTCAAGCAGCAGCAAATATAAAGTTGCATTAAATGAGCAAAATTTAGGTTTCTGTGTCTGTACCTCATTAGCATTAGCAAGTTCCAGTCTCATAGCAACCCAGATCTGATGATGAACACCTGCCAGCCCAGATGGTTTTGGAAGAAAAATTCTAGCTAAATAGAAGAAAGTTCTGTTGTTGAGCTGTCCAAACCATTATTTAACAGAGATGCTGCAAGAACTCTGAAAAGTTTATTATTGTAGAATCTTAACAAAAAATCACTTCCCAAGTTGTCATGTTTGACTGCCATCAATTCAAACATCTAATACCCTGGCTTTTAAAAAATTTGCACACATAATATATGCTTATTTTGTCTCTATATTAAAAACGGTGATGGGTACGAAAACAGCAGTGCAATAAAATCAATTGCATCTGCACAATTATGAAACAAATGCATTTATTTTTATATTTCATTTTTTCCTTGTTTCTTTTAATGAATTAACTGACATTAAAAAATTGAGGAATAAGAACTTAAATAAATACAAAGCCACTATTTGATTCCAAAATATTTTCTTCCTCTTTTGAATTCCTAGAACTTCACTATACTGCTTATGCTGTTCCACTGGGAGAGAAAATCCTGTGAGGAGAGAGGTGCCTGTATAAGTCAATAGTTCCAGGATACTAGTCATCCTTGTTCAGTTACTATACATTTCTGTGACCTGAGTTAACCATCAAACTGAGTTGTCCCCTCTTTAAAATATTCTTTTTACTACTGATATTTTTCTAGTGTAGAGATATAGCCTGCAATATTATCTATTTTCATATGTGCATATGGTTTCTTTACACATGGTGGGCCCCTCAACAAGACTATGTGGGTCAGTAATGGGTAATAAGTAGCACAGAGTTCTGTACATAACAGGTGCCCAAGAAGTATCACTTTCTTCATGGCTTTCCCCTTCTTAGTAGAAATTATAAAGGTCATGAACCTGGGTAGTTTACTGTTTTATAGCTCTGTGATCATGGGAAAATTATCTAAGTTTACTAAGCCTCCACTTCTTCAATTGTATTTACTTCATGAAGTTGGTAGGAGTGCCCAGCAAATTGGCATGTACATTGAGTGTGTATTCAGTTCAGACAATTCCCTGAGTCTCCTTGTCCTTGGTTGTTACTAGGAAATTTTGCAGAGTTGATATTGGGAGCAATACAATGTAATAATTAAGAAAGTCAGAAGGTTACGTCTGTTTTTGCCACTTCCTGACTTCATCTCCTTATGTTATTTAATTTCAGTTTTCTTATCTTTAATGAAGAAAAAGGTAATATTTATAGTATAGGACTTTAATGAAGAATAAGTGAATTTAATATCTATACATTGCTTAAAGAGAATCTTTAATTAGCCATCATGTCTGCCCCCTCTCCCTACCACCTCAGCACCTTTTAGGGATTTCATTCATTATGCTCTCTGATTTCACAGTTGCTTCTATTCCTCCATCACTCCTGCAGAACTCACAAGTATAGAATTATTTTTTCTTATCCAAATCCAATTATATTCCTCTTTGCATCTTCTTTCTTCATTTCATAACATGTATTTTGTCTTCTGAAACCTTCTCATTTAAAAGAAAAAAAAAAAAAAAAAACTTCTCCTGTTTGAATTCTCTCAGTTTTTCTGTTGCTGTTTGTTTCTTCTTAATTTTTTTCCATTCTACTTCTGAAGGTCACTTTCATCCATCTTTACTTGTATGAAGCTTTATCTACTTCCCTTTCTCCTTTCTCAGATCATCCAAGATTCCTAAAATTTAGTCAATTTATTTAAACACCTCCCTTTTCATTCACTCTGAGTTATCCATTTGCTACAATGTTAGGCCAGTAAGTTCTCTTCAAAGTTGTGTGCCTGGTGCTGGGGTTGTAGCTCAGTGATAGGGCACTTGCCTAGCACATGTAAGGCTCTAGGTTCCATCCTCAGCATCACATAGAAATGAATAAATGAATATGGGGTATTGTATCCATCTACAACTACAAAAAAGTTAAAAAAAAACCTGTGTGCCTAAAACATTTCTGTGTTCACCAAAGTACTTTATATCCTACTTATTACCTGTCAGCAGGTATCATTTGTTCCCATTTTAATCAACACTTAAGATTCCCGGTTTTCTGTCTTCCTAGTTCCTTAGCTTCAGTTTCCCTAGTTCCTGTCAAGATTTGCCTTTTACTTGAATTCCAGCCTCATTACACTGTTATTATCATCAATTTTTCCAATCAGATTTTAGTGTTTTTTTTTTCCTTCCTTCACACCCATTTCCTTGAGATTAAAAACACAGCACTATTCTCCTCTATTGTGCTAATGACCATGTGGAACCACATTTAGTGTTTCTCCTTTTCCTATTTTATCTAAAAGTTAGTGCTTCTTACATAGCCTTTCAAAAATATTTGCCACTTATGATAGTTTGATCCTCAGCTCCCTGGGCAACCACTGTAGAGGCTCATGCTGGTCTGTCTAGTGTCCTATTATCCAATAGGATTCTTTTCAGTGATGCAGTGTCTAATTTTTCTTTACTTGTTTATAGACTTCTGAAAACATTTTTAAAAATAATTTTCTTCAGGCATAATTCGTGTATATAGCTTTTCTATAAGTATTCTGATCAATGATAAGGTTACTGATGGTAAAGGGCTTTTATTATTCTTGTCTATAATTTAACTTTAAAAAAATTTTTTCCTCATTGATGCAACTTCTTTGTCATTTGCTTTATTTGCTTTATTCATTTATTTATACCATCTTCATTGTACCTTGAAACATTTAAGAACTCTCAGACTTTCTCATATTTCTTTATGTAATTTTTTTCCATGTTGAGGTTTGGAGGTTGGTCTTCTGTACTTATTTTTCTTAATGAGTTATGTAAATGAAAAGCATAAACAATAAAAATTAAGAATCTGAAAAATAATTATTATCTACTTTGGGGGTGGCATAAAATGTATGGGAAAACGAAGATGTAAAACAACATTACACTGTATTTCTATGATAAGTTGTCTGAAAGTAACACAACATTGATATGTTCTTAAAAACTATCATCATGTTTTATAAAGAATCAATGAAAATATTCTCATTAAGTCCAGGTAAGACTGTTACAAATATAACTCCACGTTTTGTGTTGGAGATGCCAGATCAAACCATTAGATAAGAGAAGAAAATAAAATATCATAAATGATGATAAAACATCATTATTACTGTATATGAAATGTCCGAACACTTGAAAAGTCCAAAAGAATTAAAAGACAATGGTGGCTGAGCACAAAATAAATACAGGGAAATCATTAAGAAAAAATATTTTATTTATAATAGTAGTCTACACACTTTTCCATCAATTTTTACACATAAATACCTGGATATTTTACTTATTTAGCTTTATATTTTTAAAACAAACAAAAAAGATACACATATTGTCTGATAATAATATTTAACATCTTTTTAAAATTAATTTTAATTTTTTAAATACATGTCAGTGGAATGCATTACAATTCTTATTACACATATAGAGCACATTTTTTCATATCTTTGTGTATAAAGTATGTTCACGCCAATTCATGTCTTTATAATGTACTATTTTTGCATTGCAATTCTTATTACACACATATATATCACAATTTTAATATTTAACATCTTAAATGTAGAAATTTTAATTACAACTATTTAAAGTTTCTATATTCCCAATATAAAGTTCAAGTATACATCTTGGAGCTAGTCTGCTGATTCTAAAGTTACTTGAATAAAATAAGCTTTAATTGTGGAAATTCTGAAAGATGAAGAAAAATTAGGAGAATTATGATCAACATATCTGCCCATGATAAAAAATACAAAAATTAATTAAAATACTCTTATGGTCTGAATCTTTGATCTCCTACAAATTTATATGTTGAAATCCAATCTATGGTACAGAAGTAGTAAGCGGTGGGATTTGTAGAAGGTGTTAGGTCAAGACAGCTCTGTACTCATGAATGAGATTAGTGTCCTTATAAAAGAAGTCCTGTGGAAGCATAGCACAACGTCTGTGAGGAAAGAGCCCTTACCAGACACTGAATTTACTGGTGCTTTAATTTTGCATCTCCCAGCTGCTAGAAAAGTGAACAAAACATTGCTGTTGTTTATAAATTATCCAGTTTCAGTCATTTTGTAAGTGCAGTGATATGACAACCTTTAAAACTAAGTGTTTCTTTGGAATCTGAGGCATATGAATGGTAAATATTGGAATTTGCTGTGGCTATGGAGTGTATGTGATTGAAGTAAAATAATAATTTTAATAATTGAGGAGTACTTGAGTATGTTTTAAATATTTTAGAAAAGTTACAAAAAGAAAATGATAAGCCAAAAGCAGTCAACGACTAATTCAAGAAGCCAGAAGTCTTCTGCAACAACTTTTAAGTACCCAACTTTAATTGCTCCAGAAAAAAATGGCTAAAAAATCAGGCACAATATTCAGTTGCAAAGGTGGCAAACTGCAAAATAGATGGACTGCCCAATTGCAATTATTTCTAATGTCAAAGTCAGGATCCTGATTGGAAAACAGTAGAACCCTGAGGCCTAGAATGGGAACACAGGGGTTGATGAGACAAAAAAACTGAAACCTTAGATATACCTAAAGTAACAGGGCTGTCAAAACTTCCTCTACTTCTTTTGCAAATAGTGAAAGCTCTCTCATCTTGGTGCTAGGTGACTTGTAAGATAGCATCTATCTTATTCTGGCTCTTTCTTGCTAAATTCCATCAACTCCAGGTAATAATCAGTCATGTCTCTCATCCAATCAGATTAGGAAAATCCAGGAGGAAATGTCTTAAAGCCAAATGAATTGTAAAACTTGGTTAAGGCAGTTTATTAGGAAATAGTATAACAGATAATAGAATGGACCTTCAAGGATTTGAAAGTGAAGACAGAAGATGAGATTGGATGGTGGCAATCTGTTGACATGGAGCAAATCGTTTATTACAATATTTAATGTTTTGTCAAGGTCATCTGGCTGGAGCCTGTTGTGATGTCTCTCTGAAGCTTGGGCATAATGATACTCTTTACTGAATATCAGAGAAATAACAATTTTTTTTAATATACTTTTGGGGAAGTGGCAGAAGGCTGAGGAGTTAGGAATGTCAGAATAAATTGCCAACATAAGGCCTGAAAAACTTACCACCTTACTTTTTTCCTCTACAGGGGCCAAAGGATGATTCTTTTACTAAGGTAATAAGAAATGCACTTGTGAAGAATGGCACTACTTTATTTGATAAACTTATATTGGTTGCTTTTTTGTAAACTGGAGTTGATGGTAGAATTCATTGCTATGGAGCAGAACTCTCTAATATCAATGGAATGATGAGATTACAAAATGGCAGAGACCAAATTGCAACACTTAAATGTGGGAGGAAAACTGAATATAATTATTTTGGGCAATTTGGAAGCCTTGATCATTTGGAACCTTTGATGTTAAATAATTAAATGGTATTCCTTGAGTTAAGAAACTTGGAACACTAACAAGGATGTTATTGAGCAATAGAAACCCCAAAACTGGTTAATAGAAAACTCAATGTCTTGATGCAATGAAAAATTATGGTGTCTTGTCCAAACTGGAACAAATTAAATTCACAAGCCTAGAGCCTCTTGATTGAAGAAACCTGGTGAACTTGACTAAAGACCCTGAAATACTATAGAAATATACACAGTAAAAAGTCCCCTGTCTTTCCTCCACAGGACCTATGCAATTTGTCAAGTCTATTTGATCTCTCATTGATACCTACAAAACCACAACTTCATTATAAGATACTAATTAAAGTAATAAATTATGGACACAATGTAGAAATAAAATTTTGGACGAGTATGTCTCTTAGCATATCTAATAGCATTCATGGATACATTTTGTGGTTAATACTTCTTTACAGAAAGTGTATTTGGAGTTGATATACCTAGCTGCTGCCAAAATAATCACTTCAGCTTCCTGACTAGAGAAGTAAGAGATATGAGAGTGTGAAATGCCAAGTGGAGGTCTCAGAATATACTGGAAACTATCTTGCTCCTGTCAAAATAAAAATCAGAAGCGATAATGTCTTCAGGGAAGAAATGCCAAGGATTTTCATATCATTATTTAGTCAACCTGTATAGTTCTTCCAAAAAATTACATAGAAGATAGTCGATGAAGATTGACAACCATAAATTTAGCCAGTTGATGGCCTCAATTCTAGCTGCCATGTTGGATTTTTATTTGAGTATATTATAAAAGACTCTTGGCATGTCCTATGAGGTAATCAATCTAGCAAATATTTCCCTCTTATTCTTCTTCAATGGGTAAAATCAGAGCATTTTTTCTTGTGCATAAGAGAGAATATTAGCAATCCCTGTTCTGCACCAGTGATATGCCAAATCTCTTTCTTTTGTCATAATTTAGTGCACAGAGTTATCAATTTATCAACTCACTATAGTGATAAGAGTGTACTAAATAAATCTGATGAGAAGAACAAAAAAAATTGTTCCAGATGTCCCAATAAAACCTATGTGCCCAAATGCAGGAATTAAGCCCACAAAAATTCAAGGGTCTACCATATCAGAGAATTTTTAGGGTCAAATAGTCTAAATGCTGAAACAGACTTCCTAAGGTAAAGAAAACTGTTTATACTTTACCACATTTTTTTCCACTAACAAAAAATGTGTAGCTTTTATTTAGATATTTTAGATTTTTGAGGTAGCCTCTGTGTGTGTGTGTGTGTGTGTGTGTGTTTATACAACTTATCTTGGACACGCATGCATATATAAGCATATTGATGTTTTTATTAATTAATTTATTTTAATTAAGTATATATGACAGCAGAAAGTATTTTGATTCTTTGTACATAATTGCAGCACAACTTTTAATTTCTCTGATTGTACATGATGTAATGTTGCACCATATGTGCAGTCATACATATACCTAGGTTAATGTTGTCTGACTTGGGCTATAGCTCAGTTGGTAGAGTGTTTGCCTTTCATGCACAAGGCCCTGGATTCAATCCCAAGCACCACACACACTCGAAGTATTGTCTTCATATTGTTTTTATATAAGTATATATTGCATATATAAGCATATTTATAGGTATATATTTCTTATGTGTAAATTTATTTATTTTATTTTTTTTTTAATTTTTTATTGTTGGCTGTTCAAAACATTACATAGTTCTTGATATATCATATTTCACAATTTGATTCAAGTGGGTTATGAGCTCCCATTTTTACCCCATATACAGATTGCAGAATCACATCAGTTACACATCCATTGATTTACATATTGCCATACTAGTGTCTGTTGTATTCTGCTGCCTTTCCTATTCTCCACTATCCCCCCTCCCCTCCCCTCCCCTCCCCTCCCCTCCCCTCCCCTCTTCTCTCTCTGCTCCCTCTACTGACATTCGTTTGTCCCCCTTATATTATTTTTCCCCTTCCCCTCACTTCCTCTTGTATGTACTTTTGTATAACTCTGAGGGTCTCCTTCCATTTCCATGCATTTTCCCTTCTCTCTCCCTTTCCCTCCCACCTCTCATCCCTGTTTAATGTTAATCTTCTTCTCATGCTCTTCGACCCTACTCTGTTCTTAGTTACTCTCCTTATATCAAAGAAGACATTTGGCATTTGTTTTTTAGGGATTGGCTAGCTTCACTTAGCATAATCTGCTCTAATGCCATCCATTTCCCTGTAAATTCTATGATTTTGTCATTTTGTAATGCAGAGTAATACTCCATTGTGTATAAATGCCACATTTTTTTTATCCATTCATCCATTGAAGGGCATCTAGGTTGGTTCCACAGTCTTGCTATTGTGAACTGTGCTGCTATGAACATCGATGTAGCAGTGTCCCTGTAGCATGCTCTTTTTAGATCTTTAGGGAATAGACCGAGAAGGGGAATAGCTGGGTCAAATGGTGGCTCCATTCCCAGCTTTCCAAGAAATATCCATACTGCTTTCCAAATTGGCTGCACCAATTTGCAGTCCCAACAGCAATGTACAAGTGTACCCTTTTCCCCACATCCTCGCCAGCACTTGTTGTTGTTTGACTTCCTAATGGCTGCCAATCTAACTGGAGTGAGATGGTATCTTAGGGTGGTTTTGATTTGCATTTCTCTGACTGCTAGAGATGGTGAGCATTTTTTCATGTACTTGTTGATTGATTGTATGTCCTCCTCTGAGAAGTGTCTGTTCAGGTCCTTGGCCCATTTGTTGATTGGGTTATTTGTTCTCTTATTGTCTAATTTTTTGAGTTCTTTGTATACTCTGGATATTAGGGCTCTATCTGAAGTGTGAGGAGTAAAGATTTGTTCCCAGGATGTAGGCTCTCTATTTACCTCTCTTATTGTATCTTTTGCTGAGAAAAAACTTTTTAGTTTGAGTAAGTCCCATTTGTTGATTCTAGTTATTAACTTTTGTGCTATGGGTGTCCTATTGAGGAATTTGGAGCCCGACCCCACAGTATGTAGATCGTAGCCAACTTTTTTTTCTATCAGACGGCATGTCTCTGATTTGATATCAAGCTCCTTGATCCATTTTGAATTCACTTTTGTGCATGGCGAGAGAAAGGGATTCAGTTTCATTTTGTTGCATATGGATTTCCAGTTTTCCCAGCACCATTTGTTGAAGATGCTATCCTTCCTCCATTGCATGCTTTTAGCCCCTTTATCAAATATAAGGTAGTTGTAGTTTTGTGGATTGGTTTCTGTGTCCTCTATTCTGTACCATTGGTCCACCCGCCTGTTTTGGTACCAGTACCATGCTGTTTTTGTTACTATTGCTCTATAGTATAGTTTGAAGTCTGGTATCGCTATACCGCCTGATTCACACTTCCTGCTTAGCATTGTTTTTGCTATTCTGGGTCTTTTGTTTTTCCATATGAATTTCATGATTGCTTTCTCTATTTCTACAAGAAATGCCGTTGGGATTTTGATTGGCATTGCATTAAACCTATAGAGAACTTTTGGTAATATTGCCATTTTGATGATGTTAGTTCTGCCTATCCATGAACAGGCTATATTTTTCCATCTTCTAAGATATTCTTCTATTTCTCTCTTTAGGGTTCTGTAGTTTTCATTGTATAAGTCTTTCACCTCTTTTGTTAGGTTGATTCCCAAGTATTTTATTTTTTTTGAAGGTATTGTGAATGGAGTGGTTGTCCTCATTTCCATTTCAGAGGATTTGTCGCTGATATACAGGAATGCCTTTGATTTATGCGTGTTGATTTTATATCCTGCCACTTTGCTGAATTCATTTATTAGCTCTAATAGTTTCTTTATAGACCCTTTTGGGTCTGCTAGGTATATAATCATATCATCTGCAAATAGTGATAATTTAAGTTCTTCTTTTCCTATTTTGATGCCTTTAATTTCTTTCGTCTGTCTAATTGCTCTGGCCAGTGTTTCGAGAACTATGTTGAACAGAAGTGGTGAGAGAGGGCATCCCTGTCTTGTTCCAGATTTTAGAGGGAATGCCTTCAATTTTTCTCCATTCAGAATGATGCTAGCCTGAGGCTTAGCATAGATTGCTTTTATAATATTGAGGTATGTTCCTGTTATCCCTAGTTTTTCTAGAGTTTTGAACATAAAGGGATGCTGTACTTTGTCAAATGCTTTTTCCGCATCTATCGAGATGATCATATGATTCTTATTTTTAAGTCTATTGATGTGGTGAATAACATTTATTGATTTCCGTATATTGAATCAGCCTTGCATCCCAGGGATGAATCCTACTTGATCATGGTGCACAATTTTTTTGATAAGTTTTTGTATCCGAGTGGCCAGAATTTTATTGAGGATTTTTGCATCTAGGTTCATTAGAGATATTGGTCTGTAGTTTTCTTTCTTTGAAGTGTCTTTGTCTGGTTTAGGTATCAGGGTGATGTTGGCCTCGTAGAATGAATTTGGAAGTTCTCCCTCTTTTTCTATTTCCCGAAGTAGCTTGAAAAGTATTGGTATTAGTTCCTCTTTAAAGGTTTTGTAAAACTCTGCTGTATACCCATCCGGTCCTGGGCTTTTCTTAGTTGGTAGTCTTTTGATGGTTTCTTCTATTTCCTCAATTGATATTGGTCTGTTTAGGTTGTCTATATCCTCCTGACTCAATCTGGGCAGATCATATGACTTAAGAAATTTATCTATGCCTTCACTATCTTCTAATTTATTGGAGTATAAGGATTCAAAATAATTTTTGATTATCTTCTGTATTTCTGAAGTGTCTGTTGTGATATTGCCTCTTTCATCCCGTATGTTAGTAATTTGCGTTCTCTCTCTTCTTCTCTTCCTAGCATGGCTAAGGGTCTGTCGATTTTGTTTATTTTTTCAAAGAACCAACTTTTAGTTTTGTCAATTTTTTCAATTGTTTCTTTTGTTTCGATTTCATTAATTTCAGCTCTGATTTTAATTATTTCTTGCCTTCTACTTCTTTTGCTGTTGTTTTGCTCTTCTTTTTCTAGGATTTTGAGATGAAGTATGAGATCATTTATTTGTTGGTTTTTTCTTTTTTTAAGGAATGAACTCCAAGCAATGAATTTTCCTCTTAGAACTGCTTTCAATGTGTCCCATAGATTCCGATATGTTGTGTCTGTGTTTTCATTAATCTCTAAGAATTTTTTAATTTCTTCCTTGATGTCTTCTATAACCCATTGATCATTCAGTAACCTATTGTTCATTCTCCAAGTGATGTATTCTTTTCCCTTCCTTCTTTTATCGTTGATTTTCAGTTCCATTCCATTATGATCAGATAGGATGCATGGTATTATCTCTACTCCTTTATATTGTCTAAGAGTTTCCCTGTGACATAATATATGATCTATTTTTGAGAAGGATCCATGTGCTGCTGAGAAAAAAGTGTAACTGCTTGATGTTGGGTGGTATATTCTATATATGTCAATTAAGTCTAGGTTATTAATTGTGTTATTGAGTTCTATAGTTTCCTTATTCAACTTTTGTTTGGAAGATCTGTCCATTGGTGAGAGAGGTGTGTTGAAGTCTCCCATGATTATTGTATGGTGGTCTATTAGACTCTTGAACTTGAGAAGAGTTTGTTTGATGAACATAGCTGCACCATTGTTTGGGGCATATATATTTATGATTGTTATGTCTTGTTGGTGTATGGTTCCCTTGAGCAGTATGTAGTGTCCCTCTTTATCCCTTTTGATTAACTTTGGCTTGAAATCTATTTTATTTGATATGAGTATGGATACTCCTGCTTGTTTCCGAAGTCCATATGAGTGATATGATTTTTCCCAACCTTTCACCTTCAGCCTATGTATGTCTTTTCCTATCAAATGCGTCTCCTGTAGGCAGCATATTATTGGATCTTGTTTTGTGATCCATTCTACTAGCCTGTGTCTCTTGATTGGTGAGTTTAAGCCATTAACATTTAGGGTTATTATTGAGATATGGGTTGTTCTTCCAGCCATATTTGTTTATTTATGTTACTAAACATGGTTTGTTTTCTTCTTTGATTATTTTCCCCCCTTTACTGTCCTACCTCCCACTGTTGGTTTTCATTGTTATTTTCCATTTCCTCTTCCTGTAATGTTTTGCCAAGGATGTTTTGAAGAGATGGTTTTCTAGCTGCAAATTCTTTTAACTTTTGTTTATCATGGAAGGTTTTAATTTCATCTTCCATCCTGAAGCTTAATTTCGCTGGAAACACAATTCTTGGTTGGAACCCATTTTCTTTCAGTGTTTGAAATATGTTATTCCAGGATCTTCTAGCTTTCAGAGTCTGTGTTGAAAGATCAGCTGTTATCCTGATTGGCTTACCCCTAAATGTGATCTGCTTCCTTTCTCTTGTAGCTTTTAAAATTCTCTCCTTATTCTGTATGTTGGGCATCTTCATTATAATGTGTCTAGGTGTGGGTCTCTTATGATTTTGCACATTCGGCGTCCTGTAGGCTTCTAGGATTTGGGGTTCTGTCTCATTCTTCAAGTATGGGAAGTTTTCTTGTATTATTTCATTGAATAGATTGCTCATTCCTTTGGTTTGAAACTCTGTCCCTTCCTGTATCCCAATGACTCTTAAATTTGGTCTCTTGATGTTATCCCATATTTCTTGGATGTTCTGCTCTTGGTTTCTTAACAGTCTTGCTGAGCTGTCTATGTTCTTTTCAAGTTGAAATACTTTATCTTCATTGTCTGATGTTCTGTCTTCTAAGTGTTCTACTCTGCTGGTAGTATTCTCAATTGAGTTTTTAAGTTGGCTTATTGCTTCCTGCATTTCTAGGATTTCTGTTTGTTTGTTTTTTATAACCTCTATTTCCCTGTACAGTTGATCTTTTGCTTCTTGGATTTGTTTATGTAATTCATTGTTGAAGTGATCTTTCATTGTCTGATTTTGCTGTCTGATGTCTTCCTTGAGACTCCAGATCATCTGAAGCATGCATATCCTGAATTCTTTATCTGACATTCCATCTGCTGCAGCTATTACCTCTTCTAACGTTGAGTTGACCTGCAATGCTTGTGGTCCTTTCTTTCCTTGTCTCTTCATACTGTTCGCGTTCCTTTCTGCTTGGTGAAACTGTTGCGCTATTGAATTTTCCCCCTATATATTTATATTGGTCTTGTATAGTTGCAAAGTCTCCCTCGCAGGCGCGGGCGGCGGCTCTGTCCCTCTGCGGGCCGCTAGGCTTGTTCTGTCGGTGGTCACAGTTTTGTCTACTTTGCAGGCGCAGGCAGCGGCACTGCCCCTCTGCAGGCCTCTGGGGCTGTACTGCCAGTGGATCGCAGGTCCGCCTACCTTGCAGGCGGGGGGGGGGCGGCTCTACCCTTCCTCAGGCCACTGAGCCTGTTGTGTCTCTCGGTTGCAGGTCTGGCCTGTTTTGATGGTGGTCACAGTTCCGTCTACCTTGCAGGCGCGGGGGGGAGGGGGTGGCTCTGCCTCTCAGCAGGCCGCTGCTCATCTTCTGCTGTTGGGTCGCAGGCCCGCCTACCTTGCAGGAGTGATTGGAAGCTCTGCCACCCCGCGGGCCGCTAGGCTTGTTCTGTCGGTGGTCACAGTTCTGTCTACTTTGCAGGCGCAGGCAGCGGCACTGCCCCTCTGCAGGCCTCTGGGGCTGTACTGCCAGTGGATCGCAGGTCCGCCTACCTTGGAGACGCGGGGGGGGGGCGGCTCTACCCTTCCTCAGGCCACTGGGCCTGTTGTGTCTCTCGGTTGCAGGTCTGGCCTGTTCTGATGGTGGTCACAGTTCCGTCTACCTTGCAGGCGCGGGGGGGAGGGGGCGGCTCTGCCTCTCAGCAGGCCGCTGCTCCTCTTCTGCTGTTGGGTCGCAGGCCCGCCTACCTTGCAGGAGTGATTGGAAGCTCTGCCACTCCGCGGGCCACTGGGGCTTTTCTGTCAGTGGTCACAGTTCTGCCTACCTGACAGGCACGGGGCGTGGGGGGCTGCTCTGCCCCTCAGCAGGCCGCTGGGCCTGCTCTGTGGGTGGTCACAGTTCCCTCTACCTTGCCGGTGCAGGGGGAGGGGGCGGCTCTGCCTCTCAGCAGGCCGCTGCTCCTCTTCTGCCAGTGGGTCGCAGGCCCGCCTACCTTGCAGGAGTGATTGGAAGCTCTGTCCCGCCGCGGGCCACTGGGCCTTTTCTGTCGGTGGTCACCTGGCAGGCGCGGGGGGTGGGGGGTGGCTCTGCCCCTCAGCAGGCCGCTGGGCCTGCTCTGTGCGTGGTCACAGTTCCCTCTCATGTGTAAATTTATATACCTTAAGATATGTATAGTTATATATTCTATCTTTATATCTACAAAATTGACTTGATGATCCAATGGTGCTAGGATACTCAGTTAAAAATGATGCTAACTGTTCATTGGCAGGACTGAAAGTAGAGTTACAGCATGGGTCATGCTTTCTGCAGCTAGCAGAGTATTATTGAGCCCTCACAGAGACAGAGAGAACTTGAAAATCAGACACAGAGTGATTAAGTCACTTGAGATGACTGTAATAAACTGAATTTTCAAATCCAGAAAGCTAAAGGGTTTGGCAGACACTCTGGCAGTTCATAATTTAATTTAAAAGGTGCATTTGAGTTTGGACCTGAGAAAGTTCAGAAGGCATAAGTAAATTTTATGAACAAGGCCCACACTCACATATAGCCAAGCTTCATTATACAGACATCTCTTTTTAAACTTTTACTTATGGTGGTATTAAAAGTTTCTTATAACCATTCATGGAAGAAGAAAGAATTCTGGGTTTCAGAAAAGTTCTTGAACTTAGTGTTATCTGAAAATGGTTGACTCTCACTAAAAGTTTACTTACTAGTGACCCTACAGGGAAGGAAAACAGACTTGTGATTAGTAGTAAAAGAATCCGCTATTGATTACAGGTCCATAAGAAGAAAGATTGGAGAATGTTAGACAAGGGACATTGGAGAAAATATATTTGGACTTTTATGTTTCATAATAATGCCCACCCAGAAAGTATTCATAATCAAGTGGATTCTCAGATGTTAAGTAAGCTGTGAATGTTCATTAGTTTCTCTCTTTATTCAATCGAGTGTTGGTGTAAAAAAATGAGCAGAGTGGCTATGGTGACAGGTTTCCTCTCACCAAGACTCATTTAGCTATTGCCACCATAACACAATGAAGCATCAGTTACCCTTGTTAGGATTTACACTTGCTGTTGGTAAGGTGTGTCTTCCCTGTCATATTCTCTACCAGGAATACCCACAATGGCTTATAAAACGCTTGATTGAATGACATGGTATATCTCATACAACTTTGCCACTGATAAAGAAACTCGTTTTATGAAAAAGGACATGTGACAGTATATGACTCTGGGATCCACTTTTGTTACCTTATTATCTATCAACAAGAAGAACCAGCATAATAGAAAGGTAGAATTGGTTTTGAAAAACTTAGCTATCATCTTGTGCAAAACATCAGGGAGTTAGGGCTCTACTTCTCAGGTTGCATTACAATACACTGGAACAAGGTCTGACATATGTATGATTCTATATCTTTAAAAACAAGAAAACATAGGTCTGAAAATTAAGGGATCAAAGTAGACTACTCTCATCACGTTGTTCACTTTTTGTAATTCATTTGAGAAATTTTTGTTTCACATTCCCATTACCTTAGGCATAAAATGATTGATCTAGTGTCTTAAGTATTTTACCAAAGGTTTTTTTTTTTTTTTAATCAAATGACAGTTAGAGTCCCACTGACATTGACCAATTTCCTTCTTATCTAGCAGACAAGTAGACAAACAATGAAATGTCTTTAACAGCAGAAATAGTAGATCCTAATAACCACTAGGAACTTGGGTTGCTGCTACAGAATGGGGACAGAGAAATATATGTCTGAAACCCAGTGATATTCTTGATATGTTTTTGAATTTTTAGATCTGTGATAGTTGTCACCAGATAATTGCCATAACCATAGACCAATAAGGGCAAAGCAACTATGGGCTCAGATTCATCAGAAGTGAGATTCAACATCACTCCACCAGATATCCAAAGCAAACCTATTGAAATGTTGGCTGAGGATGAGGGTATTATAGTTTTGATGTTGGATGATAACTACCAACTATGGCCTGGTTATCAGTTGTGGCAATGAAGGATATAGGTTATATCATTAACTTTCTGACTATAAGTATTTAAAAGCTGAACCTGGTACCATTTTGAATTCTTTGTTCATTTTGTGTACCACTGGGTTTGAACCTTCTTTCCTTAGTTTCTCACAAAATATAGGACCTTAATATAGAAACTGAATACAATGGAAGGCATGATAATCAGAGATCCAATGTATGAACTGTATCAAATACTTATTTAACATACTTTCAGATCTTGTATTACTCATTTGTTCCTCCTTCCAGTTGTCACTACAGTGAACAGATCTGTCTGGGCTCTGATTAACCAACTTACTGTTACCCAATGCAGGCAACTCTGCTTAAACTTCTTATCTTTTGGCTCCAAGTTCAAGTTTCCTTGATGATGATCCATTGGGGAACTTGGTGTCCAAATCTGAGTAACTGGGAATTACAGTGAATTAAATCTTAGAGGGGCAAGACTGAGGATAATGGGAGGTGGAATCTGATAAATACACATCAGAAAGAGTCCTTAGACAAATTTTATGTAGCTATTTAGGAAAATGCTAAAGATCAAACAACCAGTTATACTTCAGGAGAGCTGTCTTTGAATTGTCTTCTTGTATTGTTGCTCTGTCCTTCCTTACTTTATTATGGTACAACTGTTGTTCTTCAGTATTGTTCTTTGAAGTGATACTCTTTAATAAAGAAAAAGCTCTCTGACCTAGGCTCTATTTTCTGAGGAACTCATGGTTGTAAAGACAATAATAGAGATTTCATTATAAAGATAATATAAAAAATAGGTCTTTGCTGTGTGAAAAGAGAGTCAAAATCAACCACTGTAAATTTCATGTAAAGAATAAGAATGCTTTGTACAGAGGAGATTAAGCATTTTGATAGTACATTGTATAACCAAAGTATAGATAGGGAAGTTTACATTCATATATCAAAGGTGGGAAAAAGTTGACAAAGCCACTGCATTAGGAGGCTATTTCTGTTATAATGCTACCTAATAAATAACCCCACTCCACCACAACTCCAAATCTTAGTGGTTGACAGTAACCAATATTTATTTTATGTTCATTGGCTTTTGTATGCATGTCAGCTGTGGTTTGACTAAAGCTGACCAACTTTGATAGAGGCTTGAATGGGCCAGGATGAACAATAGGTTTTAAGTCAGTTTCTGGTCAGTTCCATGCGACTTCATTCTAGGGCTCTGGCTAAAGGATAGTAGCTTCCTGGGGTATGTTTCTCTTGTGGGAGATCAAAAAAGCGCAAAGTAATCATGATATGATTTTTGAGACTTCAGCTCAGGAATGGCACACTGTAACTCCTAATTATGTCCTATTAGTGAGTCACATAGTCAAGACCAATGTCAGTGGGGTGGGGAAGCATGTGCAAGCACAAAGCTTGGGAAAAGGAATAAATAGTTGCTGAATAATAATCCTATCTACTATGACTTCTATGATATATGACTTAGCAATATCTATTAATGATGTAGAGCTCAAAATTTCATGTCTAGGATTTTAACCTACTAGCATATGGCAATATTTTCCTCCAATAGAGAGTTTGTATAGTGAATCAAGTTACATCAATACCATAAGAACTATAAGCCCTTTAAAAACAACGAGGCAATATCATACTACACTTGTGGAAGGATTACCAAGTTATATTGTTCAGTGTAAGCCTAAGGTACAGAAAAGTATATATAGTTCCTATAATTGTAGAAAAAGTATAAACATGCCTGAATATATATATATATATATATATATATATATATATATATATATATATACACACACACACACACATATGTATATATATATATACACACACACACATACATACATTCTCTGGAAAGAGTTATTAGAATCTGACAACAATAGTTACTCTGGTGAGCAAAAATGAATGGCTACAGAGAGAAACAGAAGAAATACTTTATTTTCTCTGTATACTGTAGTTGTTGAATTTTTCTTGTCACAAACCATGTTTATATTCACTTATGCAAAATAAAGGAGCAGTATATGTGTTAGAAATATAGAATTCTTCTAATTTACCATTGGTCTGTAATTGTTGATAGTCCAAGATTTTTTTTGAGTATTTGAACATTTATGTCCCTTTCTCTCCCTTATGTGAAGCTGTGGACACTTTAGAAAAATGCAGCTCCATGGGTAAATATTGCTCCCAGGTAATCTGGTTCTGCCTCAAAACTTGCTTCATCTCACTGTTCCTTCCTGCATTTGCACTTCTTCTACTTCTCAGTTTGCTCCTCTTTGACCCTCTCTTATAAGTGGATATTGTACCTTGGGCTAAGCCTACTTGCTATTCCTTTTCATAAATATTTCACAACTATAGAAGGTATTTAATTCTTAATAGATTTTGGCTATTCCATCACTCTTGAGTTCCAAAGATCTCACCTGAGTTCAGATTCATATCTTCTGATTCTTTTCTTTAACTTTCAACCTTTATCTACCACCCTTTCTCGATTTATGGCAGAGATCCCAAACTATTCGACCACTCCAGCCTCTGCCAATTATCTAGTTCCATCCTTAGACTTTTTCTCTGGTCCCTGCTGTGACTCCTCTCTGGATACCGCTCCATCTAGGGCCAAGAGTGGGCCTACTTGGAGTCCATACTTCTTCCCCACCTGGACCGTCTTTTGGGTGTTGACAACTCCAGAATTCTATCAAAGACACTGAACCAGGGCCCCAGGACTGTTTCTCTCCATAGCACTGTGGAAATCCAAACAATCAGTTCAAACTGAGCCTACCAGGTTGTTATTTGTCAAGGTAGGATAAGACATATATAATGGTTTCTTTAGCTTGTTTTTTAAATTTTTTTTCCACATGGGCCTCTATTTGTAGTCTTCCCTAGATCCTAGAGTCTTTTGGCAAGGGCTGGTCAGAGCCTCTCTCTAAAAAGAGCCCTGAGTGGGTGAAGAGCTCAGTAAGTAGTTGCTAGAATGCAAATATGTTTCCCAAGCCTTTATCTTCCAGTTTATAAAAAGGGAAAAGCCTTTTTTGATCTCAAGTATAGTTAACACCATAAGAAACAGATTATATAGGGAAGGAGAGGAGCTGGAGCTGGAGCAATGAAAGTTTTCCTCAGGTAATAGGATAAAACATATGAATGTATTTATGGAGAAACTCTGATTCCCCCAAACTCGGTTTGGTTTTAGTAGATACTACACAAATAAGCTGTGTTGAAACTTTATTCACAACTATAAAATAATCCAACAAAGTATCTGCTTATATCATAGTAGAGGCAGGAGATGATATATCCAAAGTGATTTATGGGCTGTTGTAGCATCTCACTCCACTAGATACTATGATATTCCCCTTATGCTCCATTCTCATTTACAAGATTCAAAAGGAATCTTTCCAGTGGATCTCTCTCTCTCTCTCTCTCTCTCTCTCTCTCTCTCTCTCTCTCTCTCTCTCTCTCTTTTTCGTCCCAAATATTGAACTCAGGGGTACTTAACCACTGAGCCACATCCCCAACCCTTTTTGCTATTTTATTTACAGATAGGGTCTCTCTGAGTTGTTTAGGGTCTTGCTAAGTTGCTGAGGCTGGTTTTGAGCTAGCAATCTTTCTACCTCAGCCTCCCAAGCCACTGGGATTACAGGCATGCACCATCGTGCCCAGCTGCTATCTTTAGTTATATACTTAAAACACAAGAAGTGAACATCTGCTCTAGGGAGTATTTTTTCAGTTTCCCTTGAAATGCAGAGCAAATATCTGGGGAAAAATTAACACACACAAGTAAAACAAACAGAAAACCCCAAACAAATACAAGTGTTAAGACCATTTGCCTTATGGAGGCAAAAGAATAGATAATATATCCATTTCTGTTTTGGGATTTAACTGAAGTCCCTTAGCAAGAAAAGACAGAAGTCACCAAAAGAAAACCTGTGATTGAAGCTATAGCCTTCCCAAACCTGGCAAGCCAATAACAAGAAGAATCCCTAAGGAAAAAAGACTAAACCTGAATGTGTAATGTAACAATCTATGAGTGTTGGTAAACTTGGCATTAAACCTCCAGTCAAGTATATTGCAGAAGAAGAGTCATTGTTTTTTAAAACATCAGGGGCTGTGAAAATGATCACTAAGTCACATTTACTTGCAAGAACAGTAGAAACAGGCATAAATACTTTTTCTATGCAAAATAATTTTTTTAAAGGAAATGTGGTGGCACCAAGGGGTAATGATGGGATGTGAGTTAAATCTTTAATATACATTCAGTAATATGAAAGTATCATTTGCTATTTGGGGCTTGTAGCAGTTAATTGATTAACTTACCTCATTTCTTCTATCTTCCATCCATTGACCCTTGTAATTAAATTTAGAACATCTCAGATTTTTTCTCCTATTATTAGTATGTAGAGTCCTATATGTTTCATAAAGTTATAAAGTGAATATAGGATGATTATTATCTCAATGCCTTCTCTTCCCAAGAAATATCTCAGACCTTAAACTCTCATGTTATAATGTAATATAATATAATGTCTTATTTAAGTAAAAACATGGTGTAATAAAATATATGTAATTCAATATAATTTTTAATATAATTAAACTCTCATAATTTCTAATTCCCATAGTCTGTAATTCATTTTTGTTAAATCTTTGAGAACTTTTATTCAATGCAAGTGTTATTTTAAACATTGAATAAAGATAAGTTGATACAATAAATGACTGTTACACAGAGAAAGATAGAGCAGAATTCTAATACAATATATTGCTTGCCAAAAATACCAAATTAAATTTATTTCAAGTAGGAAAGCAGAAAAAGTTTTTGAAAATACCATATTGAACAGATTACAAACTGAACATGAAGAAATTAGGTATGAGAAATTAGGTATGAGAAATAACTCCTACTATAAATTTTCTCTTTCTGTTTTGGTCTATAGTTTCTGTGGTAATGCAGCAATACTCAAAAGAGTATTATGGAGTAAATATACTGACAGTAAAAACAAAGTCTTTAGTCAAAAATGGGTTCATGGTTTAAGTGCCTAGGAAATGACTGTAAAGTGGTCCAGTGATAGTGGGAGAGCAAGGTGAACAGGAACAATGAGAAGACGGTACAATTCAGAAAGACAATGGCTAGTGCACCCTTTCTTCCCTGACATCTTTGCCCAGTTGATGATCACAAAGCAACTTTGTTTACTCAGATGTCAGGAGAAGAACATTTTCAAATCCTGTGTCTACTTAATTGCTGGATTATGGGGTTCATCATCTAAACTGTTTAGATTTTAGTCAAACTAGTAGCCAGAGTTTAAAGGAGGTAATTGACTTAAAAGAAGGAACAGCTGATTTCACTAAACCTATCTTTATCTGATAGGATTGGCTATCTAAACAGAGTCTGAGAGTTCAAATCTCTGAGACAAGAGGATGCTACTGATACAAGCACATAGTGAAAGTATATCTTGGCAACTTTCACAATCTGGTAACATTTTACAATCATCCTTAAAGTTTTTTTTTTGTTTTTTTTTTTTTAATACTGGTGATTGCCTAGAGCAATTAAGGGCAAATCTTTGGGAATAAGCCTGAGAGACCCTGAGATTAAAACAAACAAAATCTCCCCAGGTGATTTTTTAATTAAAAAGCAGACTTACAGAGCATTATTGCCTACATCCTTTCTTAGCATATCTGTTATCTTCCCTGGGACAGTGAGATTGTTTAAATGTATTTTTCCCTGAGATCTGTTGGAATCATTTCCAGGTGTGATGGATTGCATTATTTTGTCACAACTCTGCTTCTTCCTCCCTCCTTCCCCTTGCTACAACTTCCTGGTTGGTGCACTATACTTTTCCATTCTATAGATTTCAGGCTCACTGTGTGACTTTAATGGAATGTGAAAATGATGAATTGTGCTAGTTTTGATCTAAAGCCTTTAGAGGCATGGCAAGCGTGCACCAAGACTTCTCCATGAGAAGAATTGCCCCAGGTAGACATTAATCTTTTAGGAATGAAGCTATGTGGAGGTAAAAAAAAAAATAACCAAAATCTTGGATCCAGTCTGGTTCAGCTAAAACAATATGAGTCTGGCCAATATCAGCAAGCCCACCTGTAATATTATGAATCTAAAATAAATTGCATTTGTTTAATCTTCTGAGATTTTATAAGTTTGTTTCCAATTCAGCATTATTTTTGGGGGGTGGGGTAAACCCAGACAATTAATATATAAAATCTATTAAATAAGCTGTGGATCAAGCAATATGTAGCATAGAGCAGGTGCTACATAAGTATTTGTTAGGTTAATTTGCTTATATGTAGAACTCCTTTAAATTGTATGATATTAAGAAATTGGAAATCAGATTTCAAATGATTTAGATTAAATTTAAATTTAATGATATTAAGAATAATTTAGCAATCATTATAATTTAGATGAATTAAATGGATTATGTCTCTATGGTCTTCTAGTTATTCTGTACATTTATGAAAAGAATAAATGAGTGTGCTCACAACCACTTTTCCCACTACCTAAATAGACCAGGATTTTGTCCAGATGAGTTTATAGGGAGCAACTTTCTGTTCAGCATACACATCTAGGTCAGGATCAAACTCATATTACTCATACTTCTAGGATCCTTACAAAATTTACAATTGAGATTAGGAGAATACAATTTGTCATTTAAAAATCTATGTATTGAGTCATTGAGATAGGTTTTATCATAAGTGCTCAGAATATATATTAAATAGGACTTCTTGAGCAAAAACTGAGTCAATATGAAGACTTAATGAGTAGAAATCCTCGAACACCTGTTTGAAATACTAATACTTTGTGATATGTTAGGAACCTTTGTGATATGTAGCAGAAAATTGAATGAGCAAACACAGAGACTTAGAAAGAAAGAAAACCCTAGTTAAAAGCAAAATGTCTTAATCTCAACTAAAATGATTTTTTGAAGTTCTCTTTGCCTTAATAAAATATACTATGATTCACTTTAGAAAGTATTATAACTCTTTTTAATGCAACTCTTTTCATTTATTAAAATCGTTTTCTTAATTCTTCCTTAAAATAATTATAAATTACTTTATATTTGCCCTTAGATTACCCATCAGTGATTTCTAAGAGATTTTTATATACAAAGTAAAGGTGCTGAAGAAGTCATCCTTACCGTATATGAAAAGCAAGATGTAATTATGCTGTCATTTCCTTATGTTTTGAACTTTCTTATAAAAATGCTTTAGATAAATACAACCCTCTGACCTCTTTATACTATGAAACTGCCATTCATTATTGACACTATTCATAGCAAAGACAAAAATAACATAGAATAATATAAAAATGCAATGCTCACACAAATTGGCTTCAGTGTCCAGGTGTTTTTGTGAAAAAAGTATTAATTTTACAGTATCCTGGGGACTGAGTTGATGCCCCACACATAATGTATAGTGTCACAAATGTTCTTAGCAAACCACAATCCCAATTGCAAAACCATCATACTTAATACAGCAGAATGTCACTCTGTGCTCACTGGGTTGCCAAAAAGTGCTAGCAGGGTTACCACTATATCACCTTCCTTCCCCCCTGAGATGGGAGAAAGTAGACAATTCAAATTAGGTGTAAAAGAAAGCAGTGAGTAGATAGCAAATACTGATTCCAGATATTTGTTTGAAACTCTGAGGAATATTGGCTAAACTCTCATTCCATGCAATAATGGGCTCCTGCTATTGTTTTTCTAGATATATTTACTTATTTATTTATTATCCATTGGTGCATTATAATTATACATAACAGAATTCATTATACCATTTGTGATACTTTAAAACCAATTTAGTTAGGATGTTGGATGTTCTCCTGTAGTCAACAATTGAAGGTCTATGACTAAATGTTACATCACCATCCAATTTCTTATATTTATATATTATTCATTCAAATTCTTTAGTTAAATACAAATCTTTGGCAAATATGTGCCAGATACCCACAAGTGTACAGGGCCAGAAGTATTGATCAATCTGTGAGGAATATAGGTTCTAAGTTGGTGAGGAAGTGCTCTAAGCATGAAGGGCAAGGCCATTTGGCTCCCAACCGCGCATAGCCTACAGGCAGTAAGACATTAGGACTACTGATGAGATGCACTTTCTTTTAAGAGCACATAACCAGGATATTCTGTCCTCATTTGGAGATGGAAGCCTCTAAACCTTTTAAATCATGGATTAGTTGAATAAAGATACAATTCTTTATTGAACTGAATTCTCAGAATTCCTGATTCAGTAAAGATATACAGCAAGAAAAATGTAGCACTGAAGAAAAGTTCATGGGCACCTGTTGTGCTACACATAATGGAAGAAGCTGAGGCAGTAATGCCTGTCTAATCAAAGAATTTAAAACAGAGTGGTACGTGGAAAGAAGTTCTTAAAGTGGAAAAATCAATAGGTACAATTTATATTTATAGACATTCATAAAATGTGTTCTATAAATAGACGATAGGGCACTTATCCTGTGTATATTGTAAGATCATTTTAAAAGTTTGACTGTCCATCTTTTTAACACGAAACATCTGTAGTGTTTTATGGACATTGCCTTAAAAAAGTATATGGCAGTAAAGAAATTAGAGCAAAATAATTATATAATTTTTTCTTTGTTTTAAAACCATAAACACATTAAATGAAGATATAATTATGGTACTGACAGAGGTTGGATAAAATATGAAGGAACAGAACTTTTCTACCTCTCTCCTCTCCAATCCATCCCAACTCCCAAAGACTGTGGCTGTGACAGAAAATAAAATAGTGGACTAAAATGAGAGACATTTGATACATTTTACCACTAGAGAAAGAATTACCTTTTTTGCACTATGATGGGTAACCTGAGTTATCAGCAACAATCCATATAAATTTATACAATCCAAAAAAAGAAGAAGACTGCAGTTCCTGTATAGAGTTTTAAATCTATATCTACATAGAAAGATATAGACATAGATATATGTATATAGATATGATACAAAAATGAGTGAATGAGCCAGGCGCTGTGGCACATGCTTGTAATCCCAGCCTCTTGGGAGACTGAGACAGGAGGATCCCTAGTTCAAAGCCAGCCTCAGCAATGGTGAGGTGCTACACAACTCAGTGAGACCCTGTCTCTAAATAAAATACAAAATAGGACTGGGGATATGGCTCAGTGGCAGAGTGCCCTCCAAAAAACAATGAATAAATGATATATTTAGGTGATGGGGTCTTAATATATTAATATAGCTTTCCACTATCCCAACACACCAGGAGTTTAATGAGTTAAATTAATAGAATGAGTGGAATAGAAAAAGAAATGCAGTCTAAGTGCAGATTGAACATCAAGAACAAGCAAGGATATGATAAAATCCTTTTCTTAATGATTTGGTACAATACAAATCCCCAGAAGATTAAACAGAACCTTGGAAAAATGTTAGATACAAAATCAGTCAGATTATATGCTGCCATAGTATTGAAATAAGAATGTTAACATAAATTATGTTGAGTTGTACAGTGGAGTTTGCAACTGAAATCAATTCTATGTGTACATCATTTTATTTAAATCTCTAAATATAGCTATGAATTGTCTCATGACGTAGATAAGAAAAATAGATACATCATGAAATTAATCTGCCAAATTCATACAGCTAAGATGTGGCAGAAGCAGGATCAGGAGAATTTTGAGTTTTATATTTTGGTTTTTAGAGAATTGTGTAGTTATATTCTCACTGATTCCTTTACTCCAGGGTACTGTGTCTTCTACATTTGTTACCTAATATGAAAAATAGTAAAATAAGCTTGTACACCTATCTTTCTTATTCCTTCCCTCTCCCAAGAGGAAAAATGTATCCACTAATGTTAGAAGAAACCAAAATAGGGAAAAAAATAATACAAAAAATTGAAAGCATGCTGAAACAAATGGACCTTATCCTACAAGACCGCAATGTTTTATGTTGCCTTGCTTCTGTCCACTGGTAGAATTATCTATATAATGAAAGTTTATAAACTCAGATTTACACCTGGCCTTCATACTTCAAATTATGTTTTTTTTTAATCTTTAAAGAATCTGATCATATACATAAAGTAGATATTGGAAATGGTATCCAAATATATTATATGAGTTGAAGGACATCAGCTTCCTAATATTAAAAGCTAGATACTTTGGGAATAATGAATCATTTTTACGATGCACATTTTATTAAGGCATGTTAATTTATTCAACACATAATTTTTAAATAAAAATGTTACAATAGTGCTTTTTAAAATTTGTTCTAATTAGTTATACAGGCCAGTAGAATGTACTTTGACACATCATACATAAATAGAGAATAACTTCTCATTCTTCTGGTTGTACATGATGTAGAATCACATTGATCATGTAGTTGTAGTCATATATGCAGAAAAAATATGCCAATGAATTCTCAAATTTTTCATCTATAAAAATGATAAGGATTAAATTTTGATTTCTATTCAGTACTACATTATATGTTTATTAAGTGAATAATTTAAAAAACTTTTAAAATTCGTGAATAAAGTATAATAAAGCCATGCCATAACATAGGCTTAATGCTTAGTAAAGGAATTAACCATCTTGACTACTCAAGGTCTCTAAAGACTATTTGCATAACATTCCAATAAGAACAATTATGTTACATGTTTTTCTTGTCATAAGTAGATGAACTATACTGATTGGTTCAGCAGGAAGAATTGTGTGAGAGGAATTCGCTCTAGATCACTTCTTTTAAGTAGATGAAAATTCTTCTTATCCCTCTGCACCGTATGTGATTCTCCATTGTATCCAAGGACTCTCACCCAAGTGGGCTTGCTCCCTTGACAGATATATAGGCAGCAGTCATTTGCAATCACCAATAAAGACCCAAATATGAGCCCCACACAAATGTCATTTTGTGCTTTTGCCAATTGTATACTTCGAATTCATTCCTAGTGGCTAGATTGTTGGACAAAAAGTATAAATATATGTATAATATTTTGTTTTTTAAAAAGACATGTAGTTGTGTTCTAATTAATTTCTTCTTGCCAAGATATTGTGTTTTGTATCTTTGTTATGTAATAAGAAAAATAGTAAAATAAGCTAATATGTCCATCTTTCTTAGGCTTCCCTCTCCCAAGAGGGAGACCGCATACACTAACATAAGAAGAAACCAATATAGAGGAAAAATAAATCTCCTCCAAATTGAAACCATATTGAAACAAATGGAGGTTATTTTATGTAAAGTTGATGACATAACCAAAACAGAAACACATTATTTCAAGTGACCTTAACGTTTGTCCATGTTGGTATCCATAATGAGAGCTTCTCTTATTTAGATGATCAGTTTTTCTTTGTATCAACAACCACAGTTTGTTCATCCACTCACCAGATCACAGCATGCAGATTGTTTCAGGTTTAAATTACTTGAATTACGCAACTACAAACATGGGGACAGAAGCCCATATGGTTATATTTTTCTCTTGAGTAAATGCATAGGAGTGAGAACTTTTGAAATTTCTCTATCATATAAGTATATTCTTAAACTTCATAAAATAGTGAACTCTTTTAAAAAAATACTGTGAATTTTTTTAACTGTCACCACCAATATATAAGTTCCAGTTGCTTTATATTCTTGTCAGCACATGTTCTTGGTATTGTCAATATACTTTAAGAAATTTAGCTATTCAATGGTGGTGTTATTTTTGTTTTAATTTGCATTTACCCTGATGACTAGAGATTCTGATTTTTTTTACATGTTCTTATTGGTCAGCTATATATAGCTGATAAATATATATATATATATATATATATATATATATGATATATATATATAATTTCTATTCTAACTTTTCCCCTTCATTATAGTTTAACTGGGATGCTTATATTACTATGATAATTTTTCTGTGAGAGGATTTTTAAATATGTTATAAATTATAAGATGTTTGTCAACTAAATATAAATACTTTCTCCTAATTTGTGGCTTGCCTATTTGTTTCAACAGAGTATTTCATAGAAAAATTTCTATTTTAATGGTCTTATTTTTTATATTTTTTTCTTGTTCAGCTCAAGTTTTCTGTGTTCTATCTATTAAAAATATATCTAAGTTTTTGTCCAGGATTCCTTCTATGTTTTCTTCAAAGAATTTTATTACTTGAGCCATCATATTTATGATTCATTTTTTATTGCTTTTAATTATATTGTGTGACAAGTACAGACTGAAGTTAAAATTTTTCTGTGGCATGTAATTTAATTGTTTACCATAATTTTCTGAATTTTCTGTATTTCTATTGAAATACATTTGTGCCATTGTTGAAAATCATTTGGGCTCACATCTATGAGTCTATATCTGAACTGTATTTAATTCCATTGATTTATATACCTGTCCTTATGTGAATAGCAAACTCTTGAATTCTTTACCTTTATAACATCTTGAAATGATGTTGCACAAATTCTGCAAACTGTTGCTCTTTTTCAAAATTGGCTTTTACCATAAAGACATCAATTTCTATGAAAAGATCTGCTGTGTATTTAAGATTGCTTTGAATGTGTTGCTCAATATTGGTACACTAGATTAACAGTGTTGATTCTTCTAACTAATAAATACCCTATATAATTACCACTGCTTTTTTTTTTTTTTTTTTTTTGTACTGGGAATCGAATCCAGGGGCACGTAAGCACTGAGCCATACCCCTATTCCTTTTATTTGTATTTTATTTAGAGACAGGGTCTCCCTGAGTTGCTTAGCACCTTGCTAAATTGCTGAGTTTGGCTTTGAACCCTCCATCTTCCTGCCTCAGTCCCCAGAGACTCTGGGGACTATAGGCATGCACTACCACACCCAGCACCACTGTTAATTTTGTTTTAATATTTTTTTTCTCCATAGAATTTTGTAGTTTTCTTTTCACACCTTTCATTAAATTTGATCTCATGTGTTTTATGTTTTACATGTTGTACATTTATGTACATATATATGTATCTATGTATTAGTTTAAGTATCTATATTGTAGAATCATTTGGATATTGTAAGTAAACAAATATGCCACCAGTGAGCAAAGAGAATATTACCTCTTTTCCAATCTATATACTTCTTATATTTTCTCTTTTATTATTTCATTGACTAAGTGTTCCAGCACACTGTTGAATAGAAATGGTAATCTTATTTTGTTCTTAATTAGAACATATTAATCTTACACGATTATATATAATGTTCACTGAGGGTGGCCTCCAGTAGATTGAGAAGTACCCCTTTTTTCCTGGCCTTTTGAGAGTTTATCATTATGCATGGGTCAATGCTTTTTCTGTGTCTAGTTGATCTGTTTTTTAGATGATCATGTGACTTTTTCACTCTTTATTCTGTTGTTTTGGTAAGTAACGTCTCATTTGTTGGAGTAACTAACTTGCTGGTGGTGTATTATGCTTTTAAAATATTGCTAAATTCAATTCACTGGTATTGTTAACTGATTTTTACATATAATATGATTTGAAGTATGCTGGGCTTCTGACTCTTATACTGTAAGTCTCTGGAGTTTGAATATCTTACATTATTTTTTTTAACTCTGTTCTCCATTTTGGGCATGTCTACTGGTCTATTAATTTCACTGATTCATTCTTTTGCCCATGCCAATTTGATTTTGAGTTTATCTGATCTCTTTTTAAATTTTAGATATATTATTTTTTAGCTCTAGACTCTTTATTTAGTTGTTTGATAAACTTTCCATTTTCTATTGAAATTCATTACATTTTTATATATCTATCATAATTTTTAAAAAAATTTTGAATATATTTTTATTAGCTGATATGAATTCTTTGTTTAAAATAAATTAAATATATGAGCCAGCATGTTGTCCATTTCTACTGGCTGGCTTTTCCTCTATCCAACTTCCAAAAACATGTTACACTTTTTTTTTATTGCATGTTGTTCTGTTTTTATGAAACCTAGATATTGAATATAATTTATTATAATTACTGTGGAATTAGTTTGATTCTTCAAATATTTTTAAAAATGTTTACTATAATGTAACTTGCTTGGATTCATATTGTATATAATATAGTGACTGTGGAATTAGTTTCGTTCTTCAAATAATTCTTTTAGTACATATTAGAAGTTTAACTTGCCTAGATTCTAATTGCCAAATACATTTCCCTGCAATGTACAACAACTAATGTCTTGGCAAAATTATGGCTTTCTAGCTATGATTGTCTACCTTTATATTGAGAAATCAATGATTTAGGTATTATGAGCTTGGGTCCTACTGTCTCCTTCACACCTTATTTCCAGGGTGTCTCTACTAAATTTCTAGTTGCTCTTCTACCTATAATTTCTGCTCATTCACAGCGTGAGTCATCCAAGCTACTACAGTTTCCATCCAAACTCAATAATAATTGGGGTCAGTTTCTGTGTAGGTTGGAGAAAAAGCTCAGTTCAACATGCAGCAAACTCACAAGTCTCACAGAGATAGACAGCTTTTTTTTCCCTCCTTATCCTCAGAAATAATGTAGTTTGAAGGAGAGACTGTGAAGCAGCATCTTTTTTTCTTAAACTTGTGCATGTTACAGAACTCTCTCATTGGTGCAGACTCTCTGATCTTTCTCATATGCATCTATTGGAGGTCTGTAGAGAGTAGCTGTGGACTTCTCTAGTGTCCCAGCTTCCTAGGGATTCTAAACTCTCATGCTGGCTCATACTTGAAATCTGTTGAGATTTGTAGTTTCTTGTTCTTACCCACTTTTTATGGCAGCCAACATTTCCTGGTGTTCTCTAGCATAGGTCATGGAAATATTCCTGTGCCCTATTGCCTTTGATGGTTTGTTACTCTCTGGAATTTATCTTACTTGGTTGACGTACAACTTTAGGTCCATGACACATTTCAGAAAAGTTACATTTCTAGACATCATCCTGCTTTCTCTTGTTGGAGGGGAAGCAATGACTGTCTTCCATATCCTTAAGCAAAAGAACATAAGTAGTCTTTTTTAAAAATGTTTTTACTTGTTTTTATAATTGTCATTGGTGGAAGGAATTGTTCATGTTCTTTACATCATTTATTTTCAGAATTTCTACCTTTCATACTTAGCATTTTGATCGTAATCTTTAATAATAAGGAACAAAGTAAGAAATATATAGTAAACTACACTCAGTAGTCCTATTAATAGGTAATAACATTGGTGTGGCTAGGTTGAACTTACTAGAGAGTTATTATACAATAATGAAAATATGTCAAAGCCACTAACAGCAAACTTTCTAGCCTAAAAAAAGAGGAACAAAAGAGATAAATTAACTAAAATTGCTGTAATATAAAATTTGAATTAGAAATGATGGCATGAAATGTTTGTTTAAAAATATACTTAAATATGTATAATTTTTATGTATTTATAGACCAGTTAAAATTAAGTTATTTTTTTTAAAAAAATTTAAAGTTATAATTATCAACTTGGTGCACTGATAAGGCCTAGAAGCAATGTCAGTCATAGAACAATTAGCACCCAATCACCCAAATTTTGATCTCTAAATACTTTTCCAGGGCTCATTGGAGAATTTCTTATTCCAAATGTATTGTAAGAAAGTTAATAGATAAGCCTAGAATATTGTATTATGACAGAAAACGAGAAAGATTTCAGACTAATTGCTTTTGTGCAAATAACCTTAGTCTATTTGATTGGGATGACAGGAGCACTTAAAAGGAACAATAACTGTAATGCTGTGATACATATCAAACATAGAAGAATCCCCCAGTTTATACTAAGAATGAAAAAGAATAAAGAAAAATGTTATTAATGTAAGTTTCTAAAGCTTTATTCAAATCGCTACTGGAATTCCTCTTGATTTTCTTCTTTAACATCAATGAAATTCTGTCACTCTTTTAGTCATCTTGTAAGTATATACTCACAATTGTCTTTCATTTCAAATTGTGAGACTCTGCAGAGAGAATGGTTTAGTTATTGTTGTATATTTTAAAGTTTTAACACTGCCCAAGAGGAAGCTTTCAAAGATATAATGATTAAAACCAGCCGACATTTGATAGAGGCTGCCAAAGGCCCTGACTGGTGCTTATTATCACTCTTAACTAATTCGTGCAGAAAAATCTCTTGTGCTCCAGATTTGTACCTCTGCTTTTTGTGTTATGTACTGAAAATAAATTACACAAAAATGTAAGCCTATGTCTCTTCAAATCCGTCTCCTATGTTCAGAAGGCCCAGATTGCTCTGTTGCATAGGTACTGGAAGATCTATAAAAAGAAGGCTGGGCACCATGAAAGCCAGGAAATGGCATGGATACAGTATCAAAATGTCTTTGGGTTGTAATTTTCCTTAGAAAACTTTACAGGTTGATATATTCTCAGTAACTGCCCTATTTTTCCTAAACCTGGATTTCAGAAATACCTAGATACAAGATGCCCAGAGATGACATTTTTCTTGGAGTGTTTAGATCATATCAGTCCCTAAGAAGCCATGGTCTTTTATAGAGCAGCTAGAGTTATAGGAATGGAGTCTTTTGTGGGAACAAATGAGTACCCTGAGGATCACAGAAATATTCTGGTATCAATTTTATCTAAATAACTCACATGAGAGAAGATGGTGGAGCAGATATAGGCAGAAACTCTCAATTCCTCCATAGCCTTAAATGAAGCAGTAACATAATAACTGACCAGAGAGTCAGGTGACAGAGAAACAATCTAAAACTCAATATTAGTCATCTTGAGAGATGGAAGTACTTGGAATTTTGTCACTGGAGCAAAAAATAAGAACAAAATTCTTTGACACTGAATTCTGTCCAGGGGAAGGACAATAAAGAGAGCAAGGGATGGGGAAGGAAAAGCCCATTAGTTTACTTCTTTAACAACAATTGAAAAGAAAAGCAGATCAGGTTTCAATAGGATAGGAACAGCAAAGACAATGAAGGAATTTGTACTGTAGCTCAAATTGTAAGATGAAAGTTGTGTTGGGCATGACAGTCATTTGGTAGAAGCAATAGCTAGTCAACCTCCTTAGAAGACAAAAAGCATAGACAATGCTTCTGAAATGTGTTCTCTCAGTAATTTATCTAGAAAAAAATGCTAGATTGAGGCTACTGAAACCCCTTCCCCCTTACTGTAGACAAAGGGAGTGAGATGGGGCTAACCCATGAGCAAATCACTCCTGGGGAGTGCTAACCTCAAGCCAGTGTTCCCCACATCCTCTGCAGGAAGATCACCACCTCCACACCCATGGAAACTTAGAAGTTAAGCCAAGGAGTGGTGTACATTTTCTAAAGGTCCCAAATCCTGATGAACTTTAAATCTTATTGAGTCATCTCTCCACCTTAGCATAGATTACCTTAACTAGTGCTAATGTCAATTTGATCATACTTATATTATTTTACATATTGAATCAACAAATACTCCCCTATTAATTGATATTGTGTATCTCAACCCATCTGATCATATTTCCTCTAATGTTTTAAAGCAGTAACTGAAATCCATCATTGTTTCCCTAGCTCAGAGTTCAACTTGCCCTTCTCACTCTTTTTCTTCTTGCATTACCTGCTCCTGCATCCAATACTTCCATTTTTTTCTTTTTTCCATCTTAGTTTGCATTATTCTTTTCTATCTTTTCTTTGCTCATTTTTCTCTCCTCCTCTTTCTAACATATATTTAGTGTAATAGTAATTTTACTATTTTCAGTAATTAGTTTCTCAACTTTTTCAAGAATATTGCTAAATTTTATACCCAAATGAAAGAAACTGTTGAAAACATTTTCAGTAAAATTTTTGGCCCAAAATTTATTTGTACATGGCTTTGCTTTGAAGTGATTTCAGTTAATCAGGTTTATTATCTTATCTCAATATGGTGCTGATAAGGGGAAGAACAAAGTATATACATTGAATGGAAGTATTCGTACAAGAACATTTTCCAAGGCTGGGGCACTTAAAAGAAACAATTTCACAAAATAGTCCCTAGCTTAAAAGTTGAAGAGATTATTATTCCATAAGATGGGCAGAAATACAAATAATATGAAAAAACAAGTAAACTATCCTCTCCCCCAAAATGATCTACAACATCATTCATCAACTGATCCCCTAGACTCCATAGTGGAGACAATTTTAGAGGGAGAATTAAGGAAGTTCATAGTTAAAAATGTTCAATGAAGTAAATAAAGAAGATATAAGGATGTAATTAAGAGAGAAAATATAGTAAATAAAATATTGAAGACAAAATAAAAATCTTCCATAATAATCAGAGGCTGTAAGAATTCATAACAACTGAGCCAGCACACAAAACATACTCAATAAAACATTTCATGCAGAAGAAATAAAAAATAAATATCTGAGATAGCAAATATAGGTGAATCTCACTAAAAAGAATAGTCAAAGGAGAATCAAGTCTGAATTAAGCATTAGAAAAAAAAGGCAATACATAAAAATAATCTCTATAGTAACACTGAATGAAAATGGTCTACACTCTCCAGTTAAAAGATGAAGATTTGCAGAATGGATTATAAAATAACATAACCATATGCTATTTTAAGAGACTCAACTTATGGACAAAGACATTCACAGACTAAAGGTGAAAGGATAGAAACAGATAAATCATGAAAACGGAGCCCCCAAACCAGCAGGAGTAGATATTCTCATACAATAAAGTAGACTTCAAGTAAAAATTAATCAAAACAAAAAGTCAATTTATACTGGTTTAATGAATCATTCAATAACAAGATACAGAAATTACAAATTTTTATGCCCCAATATCAGTGCACATATGTCCATAAAGAAAACATTACTCAATATAAAGAAACAAAAAGAATCCAAGATGGCAGGCCAGAGGAAGGCAGCATTCTGTGTCACTCTGTGACCTGGATCTCACCTAGTAGAAACACTCCTTCTCTGAGAATGTTAGGGGACCTCTATACAGCTGTTCTTGCAGAAATCACCTGCGCTGTACCCCTGTGCAGGATTCTCAGACTCAGTGTTCCAGTAGGACTCCTGGCTCCCAACACCCAACTCTTGAAATTCTAGCCAATGCAGGGCTTGAGAGCACCTTAGCAGGATCACCTATCAGCACTTCTGCAGAGCTCCCAGACATTGCTCTGCTCCCATGCAGGACACTCAGCTGCCACCTACCCTCAGCACAATACCATTGCACAGCTCCTTCCACCCCATCCAACACCCAAGTGCAGACTGCCTCCATCTTGGCTCACCTTCCTCACCATATTTGGTGTGAAAGCTCCCAGATTGAAACTCCAGCTGGCAAGGTACCAGGTTTCCAATTCCCCCCTCTCCCCAGTGAAGGTAATCCAGCACAGTAGCTGTCTAACACAAAACAGCTCTCAGTGGGAGGGGTGCGCAGTGTGACCAGAGCATTGCCCATGGGAGCCCCAGTGAGAGAGTTCCCTCAATTGGGAACTGCTAAGAGAAACGGAGATAGGGCTAAAGTTTGGAGACCAACAGATTGACCAATAACTAGGAAATCTTCAGGCAAGATAGGGAGATAAAACTGGGCACTCAAAGTTATGCCAGTGGACTCAAAAAAAGACCCTTGAGGTGCAGTCTCCCAGCAGGGACTGGTGGGTGCCACTCCTCACTTCCAGGTGCCCTGCCCCAGGACCAGCCTTCCCACCCTGGTTACCTTCACCATCCTGAGGGCAAAGATACCAGCTAACAACAGAGAATCTCACCTATTGGATGAGAAGGGAAGTAGGAAAGAAACTGATCTCTAAAACTACCAACAATCTGGTTTCTTCCTTTGAGAACTTTTTTTCCCCCTTTTTCTTTCTCCCCTTTATCCTCCTGCCCTCACATCTCCAACATATGTGAAACCAAGAACTTTGCATAAATTAGGATTTTGAGGACTGGGACATCTGAGAAATATAATATGAAAGTGTTGTGTATGCCCCCCCTTTTTTTCTTTTTTTATTTTTTCCCTCCAATTTTTACTATTTTAACATCCTTTATTTTTCTAAATACATATATCTGTTTGTTTTATGTACTCTACTGTCTTCCCTCATACTTGTCTTCCCAAAATTACTTCCTGTCTCTTCTCTTGCTACTAAACCTCTTCATTAGATTTCTCTTTCACACTTCCTAAGATATATTAATTCTACGTCCTCACATCCTACCTCCTCAGCATATCATCCTACGCATCACCCCTACGAATCACCCCCAGTTCATTGTCCACTGTCAAAAACTGTAAACCATTTTATAAAACTATTGATTATGTTATAGATAATAATCGAATCCAACATTTCTGTACATTGTAACCAAAATGTAGATGTCTTAATAGCAACAAATTGTTCATAGGTAGTATATTGTTGATATTAGGATCTGTTAACATTGTCCTTCCCCACAAAAGAGAAGTTTTAAAACCCTACAGGAGCACTACAAACCTGTAGGGTAAGAACAATAACACCCCAGACCCACAGAGCTAGAAGGGAAGACACAGGAGCAACATGAAAAGGCAAGGGAAGAAAGTTCCCCAAGCAAATCAGATACCACACTATTAAAATCCATGGCAACCACAGCAGAAGAAATTACAGAGAAGGAGTTAGGTTGTACATGATTAAAATGTTCTGTGAACCAAAGAAAGATATAAGAGAGCAAATACAGGCAGAAAAAATGATTTTGACAAGGAGCTACATAAAAAAAATTGCAGGAAGCAAAATATCACCTCAACAAGGAAATAGAGGTTCTAAGAAAAAAAATAAACAGAAATCCTTGAAATGAAAGAAACAATAAACCAAACTAAAAGTTCAATTGAAAGCATCACCAACAGAGTAGACCACTTGGATGACAAGACATCAGACAATGAAGACAAAATAAATAATCTTGAAAAGAACATAGATCACACTGATAATTGTAAGAAACCATGTGCAGAATGTTCAACAATTATGGATTAGCATAAAAAGACCAAATTTAAGGGTTATCGGGATACAGGAAGACATAGAGTTCCAAACCAAAGGAATGAACAATCTATTCAATGAAATAATATTAGAAAACTTTCCAAACATGAAGAATGAACTGCAAAACCAAATTCAAGAAGCCTACAGGATGCTGAATATACAAAATTCAAACAGCTCCACACCAAGGCACATTATAATTAAAATGCCCTACATACAGACCCCAAAAGTTCCAGTAGAAAACTTCTAGAACTAGTAAATGTATTCAGCAAAGTAGCAGGATATAAAATCAACACTCATAAATCAAAGATATTTCTGTATATCAGTGACAAATCCTCAGAAAGGAAAACTACCCCATTTATAATAGCCTCAAAAGAAAAAGTAAAATAAAATACTTGGGAATCAACTTAATGAAAGAGATTAAAGATCTGTATAATAAAAGTTACAGCTTTAACTACCACAGAAACCTAAAGAATGAAGTCAAAGAAGACTTTTGAAGATGGAAAGATCTACATTGCTCTTGGACAGGCAGAATTAATATTATCAAAATGACCATACTACCAAAAACACTATATAGATTTAATGCAATTATGATCAAAATCCCAATGACATTCTTCATAGAAATAGAAAAAGCAGTCATGAAATTCATCTGAAAAAATAAGAGTTCCAGACCCAAAATAGCTAAAGCAATCCTTAGCAGAAAGAGTGAAGCAGGTGGCATCACTATACCAGACCTTAAACTATACTTCAGAGCAACAGTAACAGTGGTTCCTTTATCCACATTTTGGTTCCCAGAACCTCTGTATAAGTTTTGCCATTGCTTTTAGTATTCCAGACTGTGTTCTTATGGCCTTCTATCTGGCCAACTTCATTTATACTGCTTTTCTGTCAGCCCATTAAATTCTGCCCACTTCTTATGATTCCTGAGATATATACTGAAAATTGAACCAAAACAGTGATCTGAAGATAACCTAAGAAATAAGTTCAATAATCCTGACTTCAATGGCTAATGGACTTATATAATGAGAAGAAAAGAACTGAAACTTCTCAAGGTCTTATACCTAGGTGCCAAGAGCAAAGAATCACATTAAGAAATTCTTTGTTCTTAATAAGCTCTGCCACTTGCTAACTTTGTGACTCCTGGCAAGTTCCTATAGTTTTATTGAGACCCTTTTTTTAATACTTAAAAATGGAGGGTCATAATACCTCTATGGGACTGTTAAAGAAACAAATGAAACAATATATCTAAAGTGCCTTACCCAGAACCTGAATCATAGATATCCTGTGAATATGTACATATATTTAAGCTTAGATTTTAAATTAAAACAAAAACTATATTTATGTATCCAAATAAACTTATTAGACACCAAGCAGAAGACTGATTCTTCTGTTTCATAAAGATCATGGTGTAAGGCAGGAGTAAGTGGAATCTGAAAAAGCTCTGTCCTAAACATGTGTTTTACAATTGCATATGGTCTGATCTATTAATTACACTAATCCTCAAATCTTCTTACATGCAACAAAGAATGTAGTATCTCCATAATTCAGAATTAATTTACTTCCTTCTTGTGATACTTGTTTATGATTAACTATGAGAATCCAGAACTTACTAAATGGAGGCTCTGGATCAGCCTCATAGAGTTATGTTTAGATGACATCAACTTCACAAATGCAATGTTATTTTGAGCAGTGAAAAACAATTTATTGAAAACGAAGAAAAATGTAAATGACTCCTATAAAGAAATTAAATTAATGTTAGGTACTAGAACACAGATGTTTTGTGTGCCATACCTATGCAGCCATGTCATTAAATTCAAATCTCTAATTAACAGACATCTGTTTCTTGTTCAATTTCAAAATGATTCATTGAAACCATTTGCGAAAACAAGTACACTTATGAGGAAAAATGTCCCTGACCTTTTCTTTCCTAATTTTTTGACTTTATTATTTTTAAAAATTGAGTGGTTGACTGACTCAATGATTCAGAATTAAGTCATATCTGACACTCCAAAGACTGTCTCTGTCTTTCTTAGCTTCACATCATGTACCAACAATGGATTCTATAATAAAATAGAAAAAAATCTCTCAATAATAAGTCGTAAAGTACAGGTTGCTGAAAATTGAGCAAGATATTGTAATTAACAGAAAAAAAGAGAAAAATATGAGCTAATTTTAGGAATGTCCTGATGCTTAGCTTCTCTTTATCAATAAATATTAATATTTCAAACTAATTAAGCAAATATTGTTGGTCATTTATCTATTAGAGAGGTAGCTATATTACAGTAAAGAAAAGGGAGGAGTCTTTGTATAATAAAATTTATTCAAATTCTAATTCTGAGACAAACCTTGTCACTTTGGTGGTTTGCTTCGTTTGAGTTTCACTTTGCTTACCTTCAATGGTAATAAAATTAAGATCAACACTGAGGGATACAGTGAAGAGAGATGTGAATACCGCTAAGTGCCACTATACACATCATTCATAATAGATTTTTAATTAGTGTATCAAATTAAATATGCAGGAAATCATTAGCTTGAGGCTTTTTCCATACTTTGAGTCCCTATATAAAATACTTTAACCTGACTTATTATGTATACATACTGAAAACTAAGGAATATAATAAAAAATACAATTTCAGCTTTAACTAGCTGGTTTCATCTAATACTAGGCAGTCTACTTATTACACTATTCCTACATAAAACAAATGTCTAGATAGAGCCCATCAGGTTATTACTCTGCTTTTGTGTCCAGCCTATTAAAGCTCATTGATCATACTGAAGGGCAAAACTCTCTAAGTCTCTTCTAGTTCTGAGTGCTGCCCAATGCATGAATTATTCTTTGCTTAAAAAAACCTGCTAAATTAAATTTGTTTTAAGCTTTCCCTTTATTTATGTATGAAAATTTATTATTATTATTATTATTATTATTATTATTAGCTTCCCGAAACTTTAGAAGGTGCATTTCAAATATTGGCAATTTATAGCATTCACCATTTATGTTTATAGGTCGAAGCTAAAAAACTTTAAGTATTAGTTTGTCTTGTATCTAAGGATGGATATATGTCTATATGTCAGAAATTCAGCTGTGTTTCAGAGAGATGAGCCTGCAGATACAGGAGTAGCTGATTAAAGTAACAATCCCCAAATGAAAGTAACTGTCAAGCCTTTCTCATTTACTACAAATAGTATGAACAAAGGCTAAACCAGGAAAGGCTAACCCTCCCACCCCATCTTCTACTTCCAAGTTTCTCCCTTGGGAATGCACTATAGATAAATAATTGGGTATCTCTAACAGATGGTGAGGGTGAGTGGGTTGGAGATCATTTTACTGTTCAGAGAGTCTTGAATGGAAGGTTTATGGGTTTAGGGAGCAGAAAAAAGGGCAAGGAAAAGGAGCTAGGAGTGGAAGGGTACTCAGAATAGAGAAAAGTCTCTTCATGCTTGCCTCCCCACACTCCATCATAAGGATATTTTATCTGAAGAACCCAGATAAACATGCCTCTGAAACAGGGTCCCTGGGCTAGGATGCAGATAGTTACATGAGCATGATCAGCAGTGAGATCTGAATCCTAAATTGCAACTCCTTTCAGAAAATGTTTTGTATATGCCAGGCTTGGTGGTACATTCCTAAAATCCCAGCTACTCAGAGATCTGGGGCAGAAGGTTTGAAGTTTGAAAGCAGCCATGGCTACTTTGGGAGAACCTGTCTCAAAAAGAAAATAGAAAGGCTGAGGATATAGCTCCTGGGTTCAGTCCCCAGTACTGGTAGAAAAGAAAGAGAGAAAGACAGGGTAGGGGAGAACAGAAAGAGAGAAAATGCATTTTGCTGGTTGTACACCAAGTCTGGACTGGGAAGGCCAGCTGTCTCCCAAGAAGTCTGCAGGTAGAGCCTTTGTACTTATCAGTGTTTGAGTATAAAAACGTCTTATGTAGGATTTGGGAAAGGAGCTGGACTCTATTGGAATATTTCTATCAGATAAATTCAAAGGTGGCTTATCTGTGTGCTTGAACACAGTGTTGAGTTTTTAAAACATGGTTGGGGTGTGTTTCTCCTATGAAGCATATCTCAAGAGCTATCCTTTTGACATGATATGTCAGAGATGAAGCTTCTTGCATGGTTACTTTACCATACTCCTTGATGAGTTATGAAAACAGTATTGTTCCTAAGACTCCTTGTAGCATGAATAATTCTAGTTCTTGCTGATCAGCTTCAGACCTTGGTTCTTTGATTTACCTGGCTACCATACCGTCTATTAAGACGAATGATTTCAGTACCATCTACTAAAGGAAAGTAGCTCTTCATTTTCTCCTCAGTTGATGAGGTTTCTATTACCTTACATTTAAAAAAAATTCTTAGTTTATAAATTTATAGAATACTGTTACATGAAATATATTTTGATCCAGTCTTAATCAAATACAAATAAGCTCAGTAATATTTTAAATTAGTTCTACCATAATGTAGTGGTTGATTTGAATTGTCAACTTGATTGAATCAAGAGATGCTGAAGAATAAGAGGCTTCTGGTTTTGTTAATGAGGATGTGTCTAGGGATGATTGGCATATGGGATAGTGAACTGCAGTGGAAACCTTCCCTAAGCATTGATAGTACCATCCAGTAGGATGGTGGCTTGAATGGAATAAAAGTTGGAAGAACAAGGAAGCTGCAGCAGATGCAAGCTTGATTCTTATTGAATGTGTTCTTGATTTCTGCTGCAATCACCTGAGGATATCAGACACTTGCTTCTTCACTCTTCCAAAGCAGACCCTGCCACTGTTTATCCAGGGGGTTTCCAGAAGGCTGTGATCTCAGACTAGTGTAGCACTGTTGATCCCTCTTTTTCTGGGGTGTCAGCCTCTTGAACTTTGAAGCTACTAGTTCCTCCAGCTCTCCATCCTGCAGACGGCCATTGTGGACTATCCAGCTTCTGGTCTTGTAAGCCAATCTAATAAATCCTCCTTTTATAACTATACTTCCCATTGACTCTGTTCCTCTAGGGAACCCTAATTAAGACACACAAAAAAATATAGATGTGCCTACATTGGCATGAAGCCATCAACAAAACAACTCCTTTTTAAAGTTAAAAACAGAATACTTTAATAAATGCAAGTGAATTAAGGAAATTTTTTAATTAACAAAACTTTTATCATGCTTCAGTTCTTGTATTAATATTAACATGACTATAATTTTTAGATACATTATAGAGTTAAGAATAATTAAAAACAATTTTTAAAAATGAAATGGAATTATTTTTCTTGTCTCTTTTCCCAATGGGTACATATGTTAAAATGTATTGATTAATATGATGTCAAAACACATCTCCAAAAAGGTTAAGACATTAAAATAATAAACAATAAATATGTAGACAGATTTTGTATTAACTGGTCCAATATTATGTACATGTTAGTTGATTTCTTGATATAAATGTTTACAAAACTTGACATGAACACTCCTGCAGGTCTTGATGTAAAGTATTGAACTAAAATTGGTGCAAACACCTAGTGGCTCTGCTATCAAAGTGGAAAGAACACTGTAAAATTGAATGCTTTTATTGAGTGATCACTGTAAAGTGATCCCAAAATGTACTTTTCCAACATATTGAGAAATACATATTTAGATAGTCATTTTTACTCTACTTTGTAAAATTAATTATTTTAGAAAATTGTTCTAATTAGTTATACATGATGGTAAAATGCATTTTGACACATCATACATAAATGGAATATAATGTTTTATTCTTCTGATTTTACATGATGTAGAATCACACTGGTCATGTGATCATAAATGCGCATAGGGAAATAAAGTCTGATTCATTTTAATATCTTTCCCATCTCTATTCCCCCTCCCTTCCCATTAATCCCATCTGCATATCCAAAATATATCTATTTTTCCCTAGCCCACCCTACCCCACCTCATTGTGGATTACCATCTGCATATCAGAGAAAAAGTTTGGCCTTTGGTTTTTTGGGGATTGGCTTATTTTGCCTAGCATGGTATTCTCCAGCTCCATCCATTTTGCTGCAAATGCCATAATTTCATTCTTTAATGCTGAGAAATATTCCATTGTGTATATATACCACATTTTCTTTATCCATTCATCTGTTGAAGGGAACCTAGGTTGGTTCCATAGTTTGGCTATTGTGAACTGAGCTGCTATAAACATTAATGTGGCTGCATCACTGTAGTAAGCTGATTTTAAGTTCTCTGGGTATAAAACAAGGAGTGAGATACCTGGGTCAAATGGTGGTTCCATTACAATTTTTGGAGGAATCTCCATTTGCTTTGCAGAGTAGTTGTACCAATTTGTAGTCCCACCAGCAGTGTATGAGTGTGCCTTTTCCCCCACATCCTCACCAACATTTCTTGTTGCTTATATTTTCAATAATTGCCATTCAGAGTGCAGTGAGGTGGAATCTTAGGGTAATTTTGATTTGCATTTCTTTAATTGTTAGAAATGTTGAACATTGTATTGTATATTTGTTGATCAATCATATTTGTTCTTCTGTGAAGTATCTGTTCAGTTCATTAACCCATTTATTGATTGGGATATTAGGGGTTTTTTTGTATTAAGTTTTCTGAGTTCTTTCTATATCCTGGAGATTATGCACTGAGATTTATATGGTGGAATTTTTTTTAACCATTCTGTAGGCTTTCTCTTCATTATTGACTGTGTTCTTTGCTGAGAAGAAGATTTTTAGTTTGAATACATCTCATTTATTGATTCTTGATTTTACTTTGGGGATTGGGCAGGTGCCATGGCCCAGTGAGTACCAGCCTGAGTGGGCCCTGGGAAACTGGTGGGTGCCAGACTGGCTGGCTGGGCAAGCTGAGAGCAAGATGTCCTCATACTCTTTTTCTACCTCCTGACCTGTGGTTGCCAGTCCCACCTGTCCCTGTGTGCTTCAGGACTTAGGGATGGGTTAGGGAGTGTCCAGCTGTCTCTTGCCTCTGTATCAAGATGGTGGCCACTAGCACACCCAGCAGGAAGATCTCATTTGTAACACAACCTGCAGGCACCCTGATATTGGTGTCCCAGGATGGAGGCAGCCATGCTTGGATATGAGACAGTGGCTGTCATGGCACTGTGGTAGTGTGCAGCAACCCGTCACTCTTCTGGTAACTGCGACATCAAAGAGAGAGAGAGAGAGAGAGAGAGAGAGAGAGAGAGAGAGAGCGAGCTACCTCCACTTTTAGAATGATTTTCCTTCTTTTGTTGCCTTGTGAAATTGCCCTTGTTCTGAAATCAAGTATTAGAATATACTGAGGTCAAGCCCTCTCAGGAAGAGGCCAGGAAAAAGTGTTAAGGAAAAAAAAAATTAGTATCATTTCTCTTAGGGTTTTGTATCATGACCTTTTTAATGTATTATAACTTTCAAAGAGTTAGCATCTTCTCCTCTTCTATAACTCTTTAATCACAGCTGTTGGGACTATGCCAATGCAAAAAAAAATTCATTGTATAGACATGATTATTACTTGTATGAAAATTCCTACTTGTGGTAAGAATGGAATGGAAGGGACGGGAAGGAAAAGAAGGAAGGAAGGAAGAAAAATAGAAGACACCACCTCATCAACTGCACTAAATCTGAATCAGACCCAAGGGAAGAATTCCTTAGAGGAATTTTGTTAACTTGTCAACTTCAAGTATTTTTTTAAGCAGATTTTAGTCTGCTAAAATATTGCATAGCTTTATAAATTTAACCCAGGTAATTGTAATTGGGTCAACATATTTTATACATTATAGATTTGATACTTGTTCTCTCAAAATACATAGTCTGTCTCTGAGGAGCTCATAGTTTGCTAGCTGCAACTTTGAAGGAAAACACTGAGCTTCTTAATTAAAATCTGAAATTATATTTTATAATAGCATAAGGGTTAGGTGGTCTCTAGAATAACATCAGAAGAATTTAGGGAAGAGATTTCATTGTCATTAATTTGATAAGTTTGCCATGAATTTTACCTACTGGACTTTGAGTATAGAAAATGGGCTTTTTGGTAATATTGGTGTGTTCTGTTCTTTGTTGCTTTTGTATTCGTTGGATTAATTATATGAAGGGCCACTCTGATTCTATCCTTCCATTACCTTAAAAAGTAGGGCAAAGAACATTTCCTTCATAAGCTTTTAGTGTTTTTTATGTCAAATGTTATTGAATTTGAAGGCAAAGAAGTAAAATTTTAAAATGGAATTAGAAACAAACAAACAGAATCTTTTGTAAACTTTAAATCCTATGACTCCCTTTTCTAAGCCCTTTATTTCTTTTACTGTATGAGAGTTGTGGGGAGAAAAAGTGAGGATTATTTATGTTTTATAAAAATAAAATTCTGTATACTTAAGCAAGTTATTATTAATTACATGTCAAAGGCAATGATTAACAGTTTATCCTTTTGTTTTTAGAACTTCTCCTACTTCATTTATAACTTCTAAAATTCCACAGTGTAATATTTATGCTATAATTGAGTGAAACACCTTCATGTTTACAAATATCACTAAAAATACATCTTTGACATTTTTGGACAAATGTGATGGTATATGTTTAAAATAGTTAATTCTACTTTTATTGCTTCATCAAGATTTTCCAATTTAGTTTATTTAATATCAGTAAGTCTATTTAATTGTAGCAGCAATTGGAATGATGAAATTTTTTGCTCTTTGTTATCTTATGTATATATTTTAGATATACCTGAGTATTAATGTGCTAACGTTTCAACCAACACAAACTCTTATATTCTCCTCTTTCTTATGGTTTCCCATATATTTTCTTAGGAAGTTTTTCAACCATCTTTTCCTCTACTTTATCACTAATCAAACGTATGGAACAGATTTTCTGCAAAGAAGCTATACTTTTACAAAGTGTACTAAATATTGGTTGCTTATCTTTACATTTAAAATGTCTCCTGTAATACTTAAAGCAGTAATCTTGAAACAATCACATTTTATGCAAAGTTTGCCTTGCTAAAGTCATGAGATAATTAAAAATGCATGTGATTCAATATCATTCATGAAAAAAATTGGGAATGCTTCTGTTTGTATACAGAGTGGTACCAAATGGTATCAACACAAACATAGTTCACAATATTTTCTTATTCCTTAGCTTTGGCATTATGCTAATTTTGAAAAACTTCATGTTTGAGGATTCTCATTATTTCAATCTTGGTTGGTACAGTGATTTATTTTACATATTTTAGTTTTCAGATTTACCAAATATGGCATTCCAAAACTAATATTAAAATATGAAAAATGATATAATATATAACTAAAATAAAATTGTAACTGATTAAGATGATTAAGATCTCCTCTTTAGCATTAACAGCCAGGAGTCACAAAATTGTCCCACAAGTTTCTCATCTGCTCATTATGTAATACTAATTCTTCTTCTGCAAAATAATATGAGCCACCCAAATTTATGAAGCAACTTTTGGTAAGCAGAATAATGGTTGTGCAAAAATACTCATACCCCAACCCCAAAATCTATGTTTGACTCCTTAGCATGGCAAAGTGGTGTTTGCAGTTATAAATAAGGCTGTGTACCTTGAGAAAGAAGACTATTTTGAATTATATGGGTGAGCCCTATTTAACTACAAAAATCTTTGAATGTGAACCATTCTTTGTTGGAATTGAGAACTGTCACAGTAGAAGGAAGGGATGTGTGATGTGAGGTTAACTCATTTGCAAGTGGAGAAGAGAAGCTATGAACCAAGGAATGCTGGCAACTTCTAGGAATCCTAGAAAAGAGCAAGGTAATGGCTTTTCCCCTGGACATCTGGAAATAGATTCAGTCCTACTAACACCAATCTAGATTTTAGCATAAGATTCATGTGAAACTTCTGACCAACTGAACTGTGAGATAATAAATTTGTATTGGCTAAGCCACTTACGTGGTGGTACTTCATTACACTTCCTGGTGAATGTGAATAAAGAATCTGAAAGAAGGGTGCTGCACTAACAAATAACTTAAAATGTGGAAGTGACTTTGGAATTGGGCAGTGAGCAGAGTCTAGAAAACTGTTCAGGAGCAAGATAGAAAATATTTAAATAGTCTTTCATATATTTTAGTAGAAAATGTGAATATTAAGGACTTCTAGTGAAAACTCAAAAACAAATGAAGAACATTCACTTTAGAGAAAGACTAAATCATCATGAACTCACTGTTAACAGATATATGGACATTAAAAACATTTTTATAAGGTCTCAGAAGGTACTAAAGAACATCTCATTGGAAATTGAAGTAGATCCTTTTTATTTACCAAGAGAAAATGTAGTGAAAATGTGTCCTGCACATAGGCAGGAAAAAAAAAATTAAGAAGTGCATTAGAATATTTAGCTGATGTGTTAGTCAGTGCTTTGTGATAGAAACGGAACTCATCCAGAAAAAGATTAATTGCAGGGTAGTGACTGACACAGAGGCTAAGAAGTCTCACTATCTGCCATCTGCAAGTTAGACATTCAGGAAAGCCTTGGTGTAGTTTGAAGGCCTGAGAGTCAAGAGCTCCAAGGGCATGAAAAAAAGATTGATGTCCGAGCTAAAGCAATCAGGCGGAGGGTGAGTTCAACCTTCCTTTAACTTTTTGTTGTATTTAGTCTCTCAGTGGATTGGAAGATGGCCACTATCAGTGTAGAGGGCCATCTGCTTTATTCAGTTCACCAATTCATATGTTAATAACTTCTGGAAATACCACCACAAACACATTAGAAATAATGTTTAACCAGATAGATGGAGCATCTCACAGCCCAGTTAAGCTGACATACAAAATTAATCTTCACAGTTGAGATATACAAACAAAGCATTGAAAGTGAGTCCTGATTATTTTTCCATTGATGCTTATAATAAATGCAAGAAGAAAGGAATAAATTGAGGGAAGAATGTTAAAATGGAACCAAGACTTGATGATTTGGGAATTTCACGGCCTACACAGATGGCAAGAGATGCTAAAATTAAAAGATTCTCTGTCAGGAAAGAGTGCTCTCAAGAAGAAGCCAAGGGTATGGCTGTACATTTTTTTGTTGTTGTTAATAATTCTGAAAAATCAAAAGTTCAGTGTACTCAATCACACAAATGGCTTTTGAGCAGATTAACAGTATGAGTCTCCAATTCTCTAGGAATTGTTAGAAAAAAAATGAGAAGATATATCTGTAAAGGATTTGAGGGTGACCCTCTGGTATAAAGGACTGAATCTTCATAATATACATGGAAGATCCACAGAGATCTTAAGAATTTTACATCATCAGAGATACCGCTAGCCTGAAACAAAAGAAACAGAAAGTCTAGCAAATGAAAGTAAGTTTCTATATCTTCCAAAATTCTCCAGGAAGAAAAAAAAAAGACTTTCAAAACTACTCAGGTACAAATACATGTTGTCGTTCATGAAAAAGGAAAAGACATCTTAGAGGGTAGAGACATGCAATCAGAGGGCAGAGCTTCCAAGAGGACAGAATCACAAGCCATAAAATAGTATATCCACTTCGAAACTTAATGAGGATTTTCTGCTGGATTTTGAAATTGCTTGTGAATATTGGCTCCTTTCTTGCTTCAGTTTTCCCCCTTTTTAAACAAGACTATCTCTAACTGCTATTGTGGCCCTATGTAATCATTGTGTTTTCAGACAGATAACTTATTTCTTTAGTTTTACAGATCCACAGATGGAAAGTAAATATTTTTCTGGAGTGTATTACATCCATAATTTTACCCATGCCTAATCTAAATGATATAGATAACAGGAATTGAAACCTTTAAAAAAAACAAACCTTTATTTTATTTGTTTATTTTTATGTGGTGCCAGGGATCCAATCCAGTGACTCATGCATGCTAGTCAAGCACTGTGCCACTGAGCCATAACCCCAGCCTGAGAATTAAAAACTTTTGATCTTTTTAGACTTAGATGCAACTTGAGAATTTGAGTCAGTGCTATAATGGGTGGGACTTTTCAGGACATACCTTGAAATGGTGCTATAGAATAAATGTTTTCATCCTTCCCAAATCTACATGTTAGAACTTAGTTCTTAGTGTGATGGTATTTGAAGGTGGGTCCTTTCGGAGACAATTAGGTCACAGGAATGGTGCCTCATTAATGGAATCTGTGCCTTATAAAAGAGGTCCCAAAGAACTCCCTTGCCCCCTTCAGCCATGGAAGGACACAGGAGAATAGCCAGAGGCAGGCCCTTCCTGGCACTTAATCTGCTGGTGCTCTGATCTTTGACTTCCCAGCCTCTGGAACTGTAAGAAATAATTTTCTGTTATTTATAAGTCATCCAGTCTATGGGATTTTGCTGTAGGAGCCAGAACACATGGAGTTCATGCAATTTGCCAAAAGGATAGACCTTGCAGCTTTGGGGATCAGAAGGTAGAATGTGATAGAACGAAAACCATCCCCCTAAATGTCTATGCTCTCATCCCTAGGACCTGTGAATGTTATTGTAACAGGGATTTTGCAAATTTAATTAAGGTTACAAGTGATTAGAGGTGTTTTGAGAAGGAAGATTATCTGGATTAAAAGAATACAGAGGGGAAATTCTTGAGTTGAGGACAAAGGAAGGGAATTGTGAGCCAAGGTTTGCAACAACCTTCAAAAGCTTGAAATGAGAAGAAAATGGATAGCACTAATTATTCAGTAAAGTTTTGAGATACAAATAAACATAAAAAATTGGTTGCTTTTCTTTACACCAATAAAAATCTAATAAAAGTTCTTTTAGCTGGAGGCCTTTGTGCATATATACAATCCCAGCAACTCGGTTTAGGCAGGAGGATGGCAAGTTCACAGCCAGCCTCAGCAACTTAGTGAGGCCCTAGGCAACCTAGTGAGAATCTGTCTCAAAATAAGAAAATAAATAAATAAGTGGCTGGGGATGTGGCTTAATGGTTAAGTGCTGCTGGGTTCAATTCCTGATACCAAAAAAAAAAAAAAGAAATTAATTTGGAAAGTTATTTTTATAATCACAAAAAGAAGGAAGTAATTAGGAATAAATTAAACTAACTTTGAGAAGTATAAGTACAGTGAGAACTCTAAAACAATGGTAAAAGTAACAAAGGAATCTAAAAAGTAGTTAAAAGATATACCTGTGTTCATGGACTAGAAGAATTAATAGTGTTAAAATATCTGTTGTATCCAAACAATATACAGAGTCAACACAATCCATAATAACATTCCAGTGTCATGTTTTACATAGTATAAAAAAATTTAAAAACTTCTATGAAAACATTAAAGACCTAAACAGACAAAAAAATGCCGAGAAAGAAAAAATACACAATGTTTAAGGCAATACACCACCTGATTTCAAATAATATTATAAAGCTATAGTCATCAAAATGGTCTGGTACTATTATGATAACAAATAAAACAAAGCAGTAAAATAAGAGCCCAGAAATAAAACTAAGCACCATATATGGTCAAAGAATTTTTGAGAAGGGTATAAAAATGTCACAATAGGGAAAGAAATAGTCTTTTCTTTAAATGGTGTTGTGAAAACTGGATTATATCCATGTAAATTAGTGAATTGGAACACCATGCATAAAAGTCTCGTTTATATGGTTAAAAAGCCCAAGTAAACTCAAGACTTGTAGTCATAGACTTCTAACGTTGGGAAAAACTTCTTGACATTGTTGTTAGCAAGGATATTTTGGGTAGCACACCGAAAGCACAGGGAATAAAACCAAAAATAAAGAATATGAAACTAAGAAGCTTGTTGACAGGAATTTAAACAACCAACAAAATGAAAAGGCAGCCTAAACATTGGGAGAAAATATTTGCAAATTATATATATATATATATATATATATATATTTTAAAATATAGGGAAAGGGCCTTACAGGTCTTACATAGACATTTCTCCAAGGAAGACACAGGGATATCCAAAAAGTATAAGTAAAAGTGCTCAGCAGCACTAATTATCAGGGATATGAGAACTAAGACTGCACTGAGATGTCATTTCACACCTATTAGGATGGTTATCAACAAAAAGATGAGTAAGTGTGTGAAGAAAAGGAAACCCTACTGTTGATGGGTATGTAAGTTGGTGCATCAAGTACTGAAAACAGTACAGAGGGTTCTCAAAAGTTAAAAATAAGACTATATGAACCAGCAGCCCCTGTCAGGTGTATATACTAAAATGAAATCATCACCTGGTAAAAATAACTACATTACTACATTCATTTCAGCTTTATTCACAATAGCCAAGGTATGGAGATAATCTAAGTGTTCATTAACAGATTATTAGATTAAGGAAGATTCAGCCTGTGACAGGATTGATGAACCTAGAGAACACTATGCTAAGAGAAATAAGTCTAACACAGAAAAAAAAAAGATACTACATGATCTTTCTTGTACAAGGAATCTTAAAAACAGGTTGAACACATAAAAACAGTACGGAGTGGTGATTATCAGGATTGGCACTAGGTTAAAAAGTATGAAGTTGCAGTCCTGTATGATGAATACATATACAGAGACCCCTAAATTACAGAATGAGAACTATCATCACTAAAATGGCACAAGTATATCTTCGTTAAAAGTATTTTATTACAAAAAATGCAAATAATTATCTGAGCCTTCAGCAAGTTATAATCTTTTTGCTGTTGTAGGATCCTGCTTTATTTTTGAAGATTGTGATGGGTAAGGGTGGTGATTGCTGAATACTGGGGTTATTGTGGAAATTTCTTAAAATAAGACATGAAAGTTGGCTGAATTGATTGGCGTTCATGAAAGATGTGTGTGGTACATGATGATGTTTGGTAGCATTTTGCCCACAAAAGGACTTCCTTCACAATTGGAATCAGTTCTTCCCAGATGGTTTTGCTGCTGTACCATCTAAGTTCATGTAGTATTTTAAATCATTTGTTACTTTGGCAATTAGTGTGATCGATAAGTGAAATAAGCCAGACACAAGAAGACTAATACAACTTGTATTTACTTGCATGTGACTTCTGATAAAGCGGTTTTTCCAGAAGTTGGGAATAGAATCTTGGTTACCAGAGTCTGGGAGAGTAGCAGAGAGGCAGGGAGAGGGAAAAAGTTGATTTAACAATACTGAGTCATATTTAGATTGGACAAGTAATGTTTCATGTTCTATTGCACAGTAGGGTGACTCTAGATAATAAGGTATTACATATTTTAAATAAGCCAGAGGATTTTAGATAATCTTACCACAAATAAATGACAGCTGTAGGAGGGAATATACTTACATGATTTGAAAACCACACAATACATGCACATATTGAAACATTACATGGTACCTTATAAATATGTGCACTTATTACGTGTCAATTAAAATAGTTCTTAATGATTTAATGTAAAGGACAGCTAAATTATGTGTCAATTAAAATAGTTCTTAAATATTTAATGTGAAGGATAGCTAAATTGACTGGGTAGATTAGAAATACTAATTTAGAGATGTATACTATTAAAGAAACAAATAAAACTTTTAGAACAGACAAATTTACCCTATGGAAATAAAAATGAAAACAATTCACCTCCTGGGCTTAACACTACATCGGACACTATAGAAGAAAGTACCCATGAAGAAAATCAATGGAAGGTATCTAAACTAAGACTCAGAGAGAAAGAAGACCAAAAATATTGAAGTGCCTCAGGTACCTGTGGACAACAATTCACCAAGCATTTATAGTAATTAAGAATGTAGAAGGCATTTCAGTCACATGGCTTGAAAACAAAAGTAGAGATGCAGCCAAATGGTAAAAATACACATAGAATGTATACCGAATGCACAATAAGCATAATCACTGACTTCTCATAAGAAAGAGCACGAGCTATGTCAGTACAAATGTCATCTCTGAAGTTCTGAAAGAAGAAAAGAAAAACAATTGTGAAACTAGAATTCTCTAGCTAGCATGGAAGGGAAGGGAGGAGATACAGTGAGAAAGATCATGGGGTTCTGATGGGTACTGGTGTTCATATCCTGCTGTTCAGTTGTGGTGGTAGAGAGAAGTGTGTTTGTCAGACAAGAAGGGTTTTTCAAGTCCCATATTTACACACAATTGGCAATGTAGTTATTTCCACCCTCCACATACTGCATGGAAACAGAGATAGAACCAGCCAAACTAAGGAAACCCAGAGGAGTAGATTGGTGAGGACTTCAGCCTCAAGCTGTATGTAAACCATGTACTGTGTCTGGGTCTTACAGGATCTTTCAGAGCCTTTATTGGAGATGTCTAATCCTTCTGCTTTGTTCCTTATCTTTGCTCAGGACACAAAGAATAAGACTTTGGTTTATTGGTACCTGAATTCTAATTTGATCTTATAAAGAGTCTTTGGAAATGATTTGAACTTTTTTTTCATGTTCACAGATTATGATTTTCTTTTTTTTTAATTTTTTAATTTTTTTTTAGTTGCTCAAGGCAATACAATGATCTTGACATATCATATATTTGATTCAAATAGGTTATGAATTCTCATTTTTCCACGTGTACAAATTTTAGGATCACATTGTTTATACATCCATGTGTATACATGATTTGAATTTTTCACAATAATGCACAGGTAGTCATTCTACTGGGTCTGGTAACTGCAAATTTCTTATTATGGTATATTCTGACTTTAGGCAAGTCAGTTAATCACTCTGCAGCTTAGTTTGCCTTTCTGAAAATGAAAATCCAAACTAGAATAACCAAAAATCTCCCTTTTATATATGTGATTCTCATATTACCCCACCACAATTTGGAAAGATTTGAAAACGGAACTAGATTACCAGCTTATTTAGTAGCATCAAGACTGTGCTGCTAATAAGCTACTCTCCATGCTAATTTTTTTTCAAATATTCAAGAAAACTTGTTTGTAACATTTTGTAGCTAATTAATAATATGAAAATATGATAATGAGAACAGTGACATGAAGCTGTTCATGGAGCTAAATCCCCATTTTCAATTAACCTCAAATCCTTTTTTAAAAAAAAATAATACATGAAGATTCAAAAAGTGCCATTGTTTGTGAAACAGAGGCTTTCTTCTTTTGGTGTAGAAGTACAGACTTACTGCCACCTCTTCCTGCAGTCATACAATCCTCATTCTCCAGAGATGCAGACATCTTGCATAAGACCTATTACTGTTGCTACATGATATTTTCGTGAGGTCATGTTTTTCTCTTTGTGTACACATTTACTAATCTATGAAAGTATATTTCTTGAGAAGAATATCTAAAAGTGAACATAGGGATGTGGATCAATAGGAACCATGGCTTTAAAAAATAGACTAGTGGGAAACCACAGAAAATGTCAATATGAAAACCCTTATCAGCCATACACGATGCTGTTTAAGGAGAAAGCTTTGCCTTGGGGTTCTCTCACACAGTTATTCATTAACTGACAGAAAATGCCTGACCTGAGGGATATTACTATTATTTCAAACTTAGTCTTTTCTATTCCTCCCAAAGTCTGCAATATCTCTATTTCACTGAATGCTTCCAATAAAATACTTTTTTATGATTATATATATATATATATATATATATATATATATATATATATATGTGTGTGTGTGTGTGTGTGTGTGTGTGTGTGTGTATTAGAAAGTGATGAATTGTGTCCAGCAGGAAAAATGGAATTTATTTTAAATGTTGTCTGAAGGTTACAATCTTATTAGAAGTGGATGAATTTGACAAATGTTAACTACGTGATGTGTGACAGCTCCCGTGTTATGCAGCACACTGACACCAGGTAGTTAGTGGCGCTTTTTCTGCAAATGTTTCTGCTCGGAAGACTCACCAAATGCAATTTTATTAACTCAGCACATTATTGTTGTTCCTAAGAATAGGTGATATTCTCTTCAGTTCGTGATTTATTAGTTTATATAAAAGACCAAGTGATGTTAGGAGAAAAAAACCTGAACTGATTAAATGCAATATTCAATTTTACACATTTTTTTCTTCTTTTTTGGCTGTGTGTATATGTGTATATTTGCCAAAAAATATGGTGTCCTGTTTCTCTAGAGTAATAGTGTAAATTATTCTTTTTTTTTATTTCACCTCCTGGACTTTTTTTTTTAATCCTGGACCAATGATGGCTTTGAGTTGAATCATTAGCAAAAGAAAGTACAAATGCAATACAAATTGAAATGACAAATAATGCTAACTTTTTATATTTATGTGTTGAAATGAAATCCTAGGGTAAACAACTTTTAAATCATATGTGCTATATTCTATAGGATAGTAGAGAAGGTACTTTATATAATAATTAGTTTCTCCCTTATAACATTATTAATTTAGCCCTATTTTTTTCTGTAGGGTAATTTAAAACATTCTTTGGTACTGCTCAGATGACATCAAGAAGGTGAGGAGCTTTTGGATGCTGGCTGAATGCTAAATAAGAATACTTAACAATATGCAAAAATGAAGACAAGGGATATTGAAAAATATATAATGAGAACATATTAACTGCCTTTGTAGATTACATTCATGGATTAGAGGAAAAAAATAATTGTGCCACGGTTTTTCTAAGTATTCCATTTTCAAATATAAGTACCAAAAAAAAGTTTCAGAATATAGGGAAGCACATAATCCCTTGTTATCCAGTTAGTTGCTATTGGTATGATTTTAGGCTAGGTAGATTGAATTGTATTTTGTGTTTTTTTTAAATATTCATCTCTTAACCTTTTGTCAATATAGTGAATTATAAGAAAAATGTTTAACAATAATGAATGAGGTCTAAGTACAATAAATACTTACCATTCCAATTACATTTCTCTGAAGTGGTTAAATAATAGGAGACCCCATGATACCATGCTTACTTCTTGGGCAGAGAAACTGAATGAAAGTCAATGAAAGTAAAAGGAATTTAAAACAATGTGAGAGATGTCACTGTAGAAAAGTGGCAACATAGCCTCTGACCACATAGAGATTAGATGAAATGGATCTATGAAGAAAAATATTCATTATATATGAAGTGGAGTGATCATCAGCAATATGTGAAAGGGTTCACACTTAGCTACTACTTGGAAATTCACATCTCAAAGTTTTTATTTGAAAAATGCCCTTAAAGCTGTGGGTTAAAACAAATGAAAAAGATAATTACTATGTTTGTATGTTTCTAGCCAATAATTTTTATAGGTTTCTGACAAATTAGATATTCAATTGTCACCCTAAGTTGTTGTGAATACAATATTTTTGAAAAATATATTTAACTTGAAAGAGTTCTGAAAAAGTGGCAGAAGTAAGAACTATTAGTTTTGCAAACTTATTATGTAAATTGAAAAAATGCATTCATTGTAGTACTCAAGCCTTTGCAGCATTAGTCAGCTCTGCAATTGGAGAATGGGACATTTGCATTTTTCATTTTGAACACCCTAGAGTACCTGAATGTCTGTACTAGGAAACTTAATGAGTAAAAATAAATCTTGGTGGTAATTTTGCTTAAGAATATAAATGAGAAATGAGAAAGCAGAATTATATTATTTATCCTTTCATTAATTCAGTATTTTATATATTTTACAAACACCTATTGAGAACTTTTAAAGAATTAAATACAATCCCATATTGGGATATTGGGGATTCAGAGATAAATAAAACTCAAGGATTTTCAATGTAATGGTCAAATGTTCAACTACAATTCAAATGTACCATGGTTGCTAGTTTGATAAAGGTTTGGTAGTTTGATAAAGAGATACAATTTATTCTAATGGATAAACCTTGTGATTTACCCTGTAGTTCATCCTAGGGCTATTCCAAAGGAATATCCAGTAAGCAAACAGACGCAAGGAGGATGATTTGGATTCACTTGCCTCCTCTTATCTCTTCCTCTACTAGTGCCTTTTAAGACTTTTTCACCTTTTTCACTCTGTCCTCTCAGAATAGTTTCCATCTAAAGTACTGTTTTTTTTTCCCAGATCACCTACTGAGAATCATATTCAAGATGCAATTTAATAGCAAAAGTTAATGTACATCTACTTTTTTTTCCTTTCTTTCTGATAAAGGAAGGTTATTTCTGGGGTATCTCACACCAGCCAACTTCCTTTTCTAAGTTATTGATGGATTTCTTTCCGGCTGACTACTTCAGGACAGAATGCCAGAAAAAATCTAGACTGTTTGAAAAATCTGCTGTTAAAGTATCATTGTCGTAATTACTCATGCTTGAAGTGATTCTCCTTCGTGACCTGACCCCTTTGCCTTGGATAGATAATAGGGTTCTGTACACAGGCTACAGAAACTATTGTGACTATGTAAAAGGCTAGAGGAGGTATTCACACAATGACTTGGCTATGTTCCCCATGACAAGGATTAATATATGAGCACTCTTGCTTGCTCTGCTCATGTTCTGCAAGATCTGCCTCGAAACTGACATTTTATTCTACCAGACCCTGACCACAAAGTGAATGTATCTTTCCTTCTCAAATCTCAAGTCAGATTACCAACCACAGTTCCATTAGTGGAGTCTTTTTTGGGTGGAGTGGGCACAGAACAAAAAGCAATAAGCTAGCATCAAAATATAACTCCATTTTAAAATTCTATTTCCTGACCGTCTTATCAGAGGAAAAAGATAGCAAGGTCTTAAAAGACACGCACCATTTGTCATTACATGTGGGCCAAGCAGTCATTACTGCTGCTTGGGCAGTATTTTTATAGACACCTCTTATGCTTCAGTAGCAGCAGTCTCTGAATGTAGTCTATGGCCCTCGAGAGAGATTGACAGGCAATATAGACCATATACAAATGTCTTGTTTTACAAGGCCAGGCATAGCAGAGACAGCTGTAGCCATCAGTATCTGTCACAAATCCTAATCTGCATCCAACAGTGACTGGAGCAGAGAGTTTATTTACTATCTTATAGAGTGTGTTTCATGTGTCAACATTTGATTTGCTTTATCTCTAACATAGAATGGAATTTCATGCTACTTTGCTTTTCCTGGGTCTTTTTTTAAAATGCAGAATGACTCAAAGGCTGACAAATGAGTTTTGTCTCATATTATGTTTTTTGTTTACAAAGATACCAGAAGGATGACACACAGATATGTTCTCAGGACCTGTGTGTGTAAACAAGAGCAGTGAGAGGGTAAAGGCACTTTCTCAATTTTTTTTTCACTTACATAGTGAGCATCACGTTGTGGTAGGCAAACTCTGTCATATCAGGGATTTTTAGATTTTTAATTTCTTGAAAGATGAGGTTTAAATCAATAATTCCGAAGGTAAAGGATGTGCTATTATAAAGACTTTGGTGTTATTGAAAGGAATACATATAAAATTCACATGTGCATCAAATGTTTATTTCTAGAAAGAGAAATATTAAATTTTTGTATAAATATATATTTTATAGTTTTTAAAACTACAAATAGATGCTCTTGGGATTAATAAATTATGTATATTTATAAGATAATTATCAAGATGTAGGTTATAGTCAAATATGTCACAAATAATGTCTGTCAAATTATTGTTGTAAGGGACTTAGTGTCTTTTTCATGTATACATAAACATTTAATACACTATCTTAATCTATCATTTTTTATATATTACATATTACTGATAATGTTATCATATCTATTTTTCCATTAGTCTTGAAAGAAAGGTGGTATTTTTTCCCATTATAGGTCAAAGGGAATGGACTCTGGGAGGGCCAATGGGCCCAGGAGTTTTTTTTTTTTTTTACAAGAATTCTTCTTCCTTTTATTTCTTAATGTGGAGTGTATTGTGTCTCTTTTACTTACAATGGTACCTCACCTCCACAAACTCCTCTAGAATTAAATGAATTCTAGTTTTTATCAAGATTAAATGCAAACGTTCATGTCCTCCATCTCCCATCATTCTGGGATTTCTCTTGAGCAGCTGAACAATGGTGCTGGTATGGTGGGTAGCTGGTGCGTGTTTTGATTTTAATACAAGATCTTCATCCTGACATAAATGAAAAATACACTTTTAAACTTTTAGGTAGTAGATGAGGCAAAAATAAAATAATTATCATTTTAAGAAAGTTTTTCTAAAAATATATTCTATTTGAAAGTGTCAAATATGAATAATAATCTTATATTATTCTTAATATTTTAATCAACTACTTATTGAACAGCAGTTTTATGCCCAGAACTTCTAAAATAGCTTTAAACACATCATATTATGTATGCCTCATAGTAACCCCACAAGGTAAGTCATACCTTTTATGAGGATAAAACTGAGCCTCAGAGAGGTCTAACTGGTCAAATATGACACAGTCATATATATATATATATATATATATATATATATATATATATATATATATATATATATTAAGTTATGTTGTAATTATTGAGTATTTCTGCTATACACGAGCCACCAAAACAAAAACAAACAAACAAAAAACAACCTTACAAACAATGTTAAAGACACAAATACGAGCAATACAAATATCTTTTATTAAATGGAAAGGTGATTTCTAAAAGTGGACCAATTTTCCTAGCAGCTTATAATATTTTTGAAATAATATTTGTTCCTTTTTACATAAAGATAGGCATAGGTGAAACAAATAATAAAAACCTTTTCAGTTCTCGATATGTAGATTCAAAATGCCTAATTAGATGTTAAATATAGCTGTTCTATGGTCAAATTTCTTGTTCTGGAGAACTTCTTAACAAAAGACAGCAGCAGGAAAAACCTGCACATATTTTGGATGATGTTTAGAATTCAACCATAATGACCAAGAACAATTTAGAATCAAAGGATTCTGTGTTTTGTTGTTATTGTTGTTGTTTTGTTTGTTTGTTTTATTTATTGGGTTATCTCTGTATAAGCAGCAGAAATATTTCATAGATTCCTGTGATCTCCATAATTACTGTTTATATGAATTTTGCATCATTTTAATGACTGATAACCTTATTCATAAAAATGAATTCTATTGGCAATTTCTGATATTCTATGGAAAATTTTTAAGGAGATGTTTAAATTTAACACTGATGATATTTTGAGAAGAGAAATGACATCAATATTTTTGTAAAGGGTATTTGTTTTCATAAAATGATTGACTTTTTTTTTTTTGACTCATCCATGCTAGCCCAGCTGTCTACAACTGAGCTATATACGCTGGCTTGATTGACTTTTTAAATCAACTTTTTATTGGAGAGTAGTTTTAAATTTACAAAATAAGTTGTAAAGAGGCCTCCTATGTGAACACTCTTGCACTCATTTTCTATTACTATTTATCTTTTACTGCATGGCACATTTATCACAACTATGAACTAGGATTGATACACCATTGTTAAATGAAGTCCATTTAGTATGTAGATTACCTTAGTTTGTACTGACACTCTTTTTGTGTTACAGGATCCCATCTAGGACACCACCTTGCATTTGGTTTTCATAATTCTTTAGGCTCTACTTGACTATGACAGCTTCCAGATTTCCCTTCTCTTTAATGACATTACCAGAGGAGTACTAAATAGATATTTTGTACAATGATCCTCAGATGGAATTTCTATGATGTTTTACTCAAAAATGGAGTATGAGTCATTAGGGGAAATACTACAATGACAGAGTGCATCTTTATCTATCACATTAAGGATATGGTACTATCAACATGGTTTATCACTTTTCTTGACTTTAATCACTGGGCTACAAGAATTTGTCAGGACTGACTATTGTGAATTTCTTCCTCCTTCTTTTCTCAGACTCTTTCAAATCTGGACCCACATCAAATTTAAACTATAAGAAATATGATTTTTTTAACTCATTGTCTGTTGGAAATGGAATTTATACTTCCTTCTACCTTTTAAATGAACAAGAAACAACATGAACTAAAAATGTCAACATTCTATGTATTATTTTGGTCAACTATCCACATGCCTCAAGAGAACATTCAAAGCTATTGAAATTATTCATTTATTTCTCAAATGTCTTTGAAAAATTCACACAAAGCAAAAATATATGTTTTTCTACCAAATGGGTCCACTTTTTCAAAAAGAGGGATTAAAACAGCAGAGACATTTATTCTTCCTCACTATGTGTTACCCCAGAAATGGTTGTGCTATCATGCTGTGTTGTTCTCCTCAAGCTGATAACATCTGCTATATGTATGTGTATATATAATTAATATATATATATATATATATATATATATATATATATATATATATTCATTAATATGTATGTATACACACATAAAAAAGAGAAATATATAATTAGGACAGAGGATATTATTTCAAAATGTACACAAGGATAAAAATAGCATCTAATACTTCATAAAAAACTCATTGTTATGAAACATCATATATCAAGATAAGGGAGTTTCCAGTGAACAACAAAAACAAATTTAAAGCCTTCCATGTCATTTATTAGCTTAGAAAAGATTGAGGCAGGCCCCATGCTTCTCCCTGCTTGCATATGTGGGATAAAGACTGCTGCTAGTTGTGCCTTTGCCATTAAGTTCTGACTAAAGAGTTTCAAGGTGAAGAAATATGCATCAACTTCTGGGAAACTGCTTAGGAGAGTATTGGTTTATGCATTTTACCCTTCTGTTTCAGGCTTTTCTTTTCCCTGATGTCTTGACTTCAGGTGACGCTGAAGATGTCTGTTAGGTGACTAAAATAATGGACATCAGACATGGCAGAACAAAGAAATAAAAAGATCCAGGCTCTTGTCAAAGAGCCCTAAAATGCTCATTTCCAAAATCTTACATGAAATAGAAATAAACTTCTGTCTTTTAAAAGCCACTGCCTGGTTTTAGAATCAGGGCAAGACAAGACTGGCCTCATAGAATGAGTTTGAAAATGCTGCTTCATTTTCTATTTCACGAAATAATTTGAGGAGTATTAGTATTAGTTCTTCATTAAAGGTCTTGTAGAACTTGGCTGTGTATCCATCTGGTCCTGGGCTTTCCTTGGTTGTTAGGCTTCTGATGGCATCTTCTATTTCATCACTTGAAATTGATCTGCTTAATTGTGTATATCATCCTCATTCAATTTGGGCAAATCATATGACTCTTGATATTTTTCGATGCCTTTGATATTTTCCATTTCATTTGAGTACAAGTTTCAAAATATTTTCTGATTATCTTCTGTATTTCTGTAGTGTCTGTTGTGATATTAACTTTTTCGTCATATATGTTAATAACTTGAGTTTTCTCTCTCCTTCTCTTTGTTAGCATGATTAAGGGTTTGCCAATTTTATTCATTTTTTCAAAGAATCGACTTTTTGTTTTGTCAATTTTTCCAATTGTTTCTTTTGTATCAATTTCATTGATTTCAGCTCTGATTTTGATTATTTCCTGTCTTCTACTGCTTTTGGTGTTGGTTGTTCTTCTTTTCTAGGGCTGTGATATGTAATGTGAGATCATTTATTTCTTGACTTTTCCTTCTTTTAAGGAATGAACTCCATGCAATGAACTTTCCTCTTAGTACTGCCTTCCTAGTGTCCCAGAGATTTTGATATGTTGTGTGTATTCTCATTTATATCTAATTCTTTAAATCTCTTCCTTGATGTATTTTGCAACCAATTGTTAATTCAGTAGCATTTTATTTTGTCTCCAGGTGTTGGAGTATCTTTTATTTTGTCAATGTTTCCTAGTTTAATTCCATTATAATCTGATGGAGTGCAGAGTAGTATCTCTACTTTTTGTTTGCTAAGAATTGTTTTGTGGCATAAATATATGGTATATTTTAGAAAAGTATTCATGTGATTTTGAGAAGAGGGTGTATTCACTCCTTGAAAGATGAAATATTATATATATGTCAGTTAAGTCTAAGTTATTGATTGTATGATTGAGTTCTATAATTTCTTTGTTCAGCTTTTGTTTGGAAGATCTATCCAGTGGTGAAAGAGGTATGTAAAGTCACCCAGAATTATTGTGTTGTGATACAATTCACAATAGCTAAACTGTGGAACCTACCTAGATGCCCTTCAGTTGATAAATGGATAACAAAAATGTGGCATATCTACACAATGAAATACTATTCTGCATCAAAAGAGAATAAAATTATGACATTTGTAGGTAAATGGATGGAGTTGAAGAATATAATGCTAAGTGAAGTTAGTCAATCCCCCCCAAATAAATGCCAAATGTTTTCTCTGATATAAGAATGCTGATTCATAATGGGGCTGGGGGGAGGAGCATGGGTGGGTTAGATGAACTCTAGATAGAGCAAAGGGGAGAGAGGGGGAAAAGAGAGGGGTTATGGGGGTAGGAAAGACAGTGGAATGTGATGAACATCATTACCCTAAGTACATGTATGAAGACAATAATGGTGTGACTCTACATTGTGTACAACCAGAGATACAAACATTTGTACTCTATATGTATAATATAACTTGTAATGCATTCTTCTGTCATATATAACAAATTAGAATAGAAAACAAGAAAAAACGCCACTGCTATTTTGAGTTTTCTGCCATTTAATTCCAAGTTTAGTTAATATAATAAGTTCCTGAGGTAATGTTTTTCTTTGGCTAGTGATAACAGGTGATAGAATCGAACTATTTCCTTTTTTGCCAGAAAATGTTCAAAATGATCTCTATATATTGACTCTTTAATATTTACAATTTTATGAAGCAACATTATTAACTTTATTTTATAGATGAGTAAACTAAAGCTCTCTCTAGATCAAAAAGAAATTAGCAGCAAAGCTAGGATATGAATTGTTAGTCTGTCTTTAGATCCTCTACTCTAAAGAAACTGAACACTTTATACTCAAATCAAGACTGTATTTTTTTTCCGACTGTCAGAATAAAAATTGTTTTAGATGGAAGAAAAGCTTGAAATTTGAATGTAACTAATAAATACTCAAATAGGAAATATACCATACAGTGTGCATATATAGGCTTTAGAGGCAGAGCACCTGAACTTTGACCTTGTCTAATTATTAGCTATTTAGTTGAATAATCTTTTTTTTTTTGAGGAACTTTGAAATTTATACATTTTTTTTAAATTTTTTATTGTGGGTTGTTCAAAATATTACAAATTTCTTGACATATCATATTCCACACTTTGATTCAAGTGGGTTATGAACTCCCAACTTCACCCCATACACAGATTGCAGAATCACATCAGTTACACATCCATTGATTTATATATTGCCATACTAGTGTCTGTTGTGCTCCGCTGCCTTTCCCATCCTCCACCCACCCCCCTCCCCACCTCTCCCCTCCCCCCCTCCTCTCTCTCTACCCCCTCCACTGTATAACCTTGAGGGTCTCCTTCCATTACCATGCAATTTCCCTTCTCTCTCCCTTTCCCTCCCACCTCTCATCCCTGTTAAATGTAAATATTCTTCTGCTCTTCGTCCCTTCTCTGATCTTAGTTACTCTCCTTATATCAAAGAAGACATTTGGCATTTGTTTTTTAGGGATTGGCTAGCTTCACTTAGCATAATCTGCTATAATGCCATCCATTTCCCAGCAAATTCTATGATTTTGTCATTTTTTAATGCAGAGTAATACTCCATTGTGTATGAATGCCACATTTTTTTTTATCCATTCGTCTATTGAAGGGCATCTAGGTTGGTTCCACAGTCTTGCTATTGTGAACTGTGCTTCTATGAACATTGATGTAGCAGTGTCCCTGTAGCATGCTCTTTTTAGGTCTTTAGGGAATAGACCAAGAAGGGGAATAGCTGGGTCAAATGGTGGCTCCATTCCCAGCTTTCCAAGAAATCTCCATACTGCTTTCCAAATTGGCTGCACCAATCTGCAGTCCCACCAGCAATGTACAAGTGTACCCTTTTCCCCACATCCTCGCCATCACTTGTTGTTGTTTGACTTCCTAATGGCTGCCAATCTTACTGGAGTGAGATGGTATCTTAGGGTGGTTTTGATTTGCATTTCTCTGACAGCTAGAGATGGTGAGCATTTTTTCATGTACTTGTTGATTGACTGTATGTCCTCCTCTGAGAAGTGTCTGTTCAGGTCCTTGGCCCATTTGTTGATTGGGTTGTTTGTTCTCTTATTGTCTAATTTTTTGAGTTCTTTGTATACTCTGGATATTAAGGTCTATCTGAAGTGTGAGGAGTAAAGATTTGTTCCCAGGGTGTAGGCTCCCTATTTACCTCTGTTATTGTTTCTTTTGCTGAGAAAAAACTTTTTAGTTTGAGTAAGTCCCATTTGTTGATTCTAGTTATTAACTTTTGTACTATGGGTGTCCTATTGAGGAATTTGGAGCCCGACCCCACCGAATGTAGATCCTAGCCAACTTTTTCTTCTATCAGACGGCGTGTCTCTGATTTGATATCAAGCTCCTTGATCCATTTTGAATTCACTTTTGTGCATGGCGAGATAAAGGGATTCAGTTTCATTTGGTTGCATATGTGTTGAGAGCCACAGCCAAAGGGGCCCCAGCAAACTTCCAGCTGCCAGCAAACTTCCAGCTGCTGGCTGATGATTGGCTCACAGCGGCCCCAGCACATCTAGCTGATTGGTTCCTCGGCCCCAGCAACATCTAGCTGATTGGCTCCTCTGCGGTGATGCTCATTGGACTGTTTCCCTGCCCTTTCAGACCACGGAGCTGCTCATTGGGGGACTTTTTTGGCTCCGCCCACGTGACCCAGCCAATCGGCCTCAAGAGCAGGAGGATTGTGGGAGGTGGAGAGAAGCTTGTGGGGGAGAGAGAGGCTTGGGGAAAGCCGGTGGTGGCAGTTGAGGCTCTGAGGGTTTTTCCTGAGAGACTATTTTGTTTGTCGTGTGTGGTTCTAAAAATAAAGTTAGTTTCTTTTGACAAGTGGCTCCTGATTGTGCCCAGCCAGACTGCGGCATTTGGTGGCTCGCACGGGGAGCGACTGAGGGTAAGTGAAACTGCTTGCCCCTGAGGGCAGGGCGAGAGGATGGGTAGCCATTTTAAGATTCTTCTTTTGTTATTTTGTTTCACTTTTGTTTTAAGTTGCCTGTCCCTGGAGATGTGTAAGATGGAAGAAAAACCGCTCACATCTGAGGAACAGATAGGGAGAAAGGACGGATGGACATTTCAGGAGGCTATTATAATGATTTTGTGTTGTTCCAATTTTGTTTCACTCAGTTTCAGTTTTGTTAGGCGTTATCTTGTTGGGTTGTATTATAGTAGAAATACGGGATCAGAAATTAGTAAAAAACAAACTGAGAGAGTGTTAAGTAAATTGTTAGAGGAAGGAGGCATCTCAGTAAAATCAAGAACAATCAGGGCATACGTTGATACAATACAAAAATGTAGCCCATGGCTTTTTAAGGAGGAGTTGTTAAATATATCACAATGGAACCATCATGGTGAAGATTTAAAAAGAATAGAAAAGAAAAGCCCAGGGACTCTGCCAGTTGGCACATTGCCATTGTGGACATTCGTATCTTGTTTGCTTAGTCCAAAGCCTTCAGTTCAGACAATGGTAGAGGAAGGAGAAGACATAATGATTCAAGTAAAAGAGAAGGTCTCTCAAGTTAGTCAGACAGAGGAAAAGATTCAAGTAAAAGAGAAGGCCTCTCAAGCTAGTCAGACAGAGAAAGAAAGTGTAAAACAGAAAAAGCCATCAGGGGGAAAGTTACAACAGGAGACTGCTACTAACACCTTTCTATCACCAGAGGGTGTAAGTGTCCAACCAACAGCACCACCTCTACAGGAGACTGCTACTAACACCTTTCTATCACCAGAGGGCGTAAGTGTCCAACTAACAGCGCCACCTCCATATGCTGGGAGGCCCCCAACCCCCGCAGTTGATAGTCGGGATCCTGAGACAAGGTCTCAAATATTAACATGCCCTGTATTTGAGGCAGGAGGGCAGCGATTTTACCAAGTTTTAAATTTCAAAACAGTGAAGCAGCTAAAAGAGGCTGTAACAACCTATGGTCCTCAAGCACCCTTCACTGTAAGCTTGGTCGAATCCATTAACAACTTGAACATGACGCCAGCAGATTGGGCTAATATGTGTAAAGCTGTGCTAAATGGATGACAATACCTGTTATGGAAGGTTGCCAATGAGGAATTTTGCAAGGAGACGGCTAGGCGAAATGCAGCAGCTGGTTATCCTCAGAGAAATCTAGATATGTTGTTAGGAAAGGGACCTTATGAGGATTAGCAGCAACAAATTGCATATGATCCTGGCGTATACGCACAAATTGCTGCAGATGCAATTAAGGCATGGAAGACTTTACAAGGACATGGAGGTTTACAAGGTCAATTATCTAAGGTAATACAAGGAGCTAATAAACCTTATGCTGAATTTGTAGATAGGCTTATTCAAACAGCTACCAGAGTTTTTGGGAATACAGAACAAGCAATGCCATTACTAAAACACCTGGCTTATGAGCAAGCGAATCGTTGGTGCAGAGATATCATTAGACCATGGAAACATGAAGATTTAAACACATATATTAAATTATGTAGAGACATTAATGAACAAGAGCAAGTCGTGGCAGCTGCAGTAAAACAGGCTTTAGATGCCAGAGACATTAATGAACAAGGGAAAATTGTGGCAGCTGCAGTAAAACAGGCTTTAGATGCCAGGCCAAGAACATGCCAAAATTGTGAACAAACAGGACATTTTAAAAGGAATTGCCCCATTGGAGGACGGTTTAACAAAACTAGGTATCAAAGGAGTAGAATACCAGGTATTTGCCAATGATGCCGTAGAGGGAGACATTGGGCTAATGAATGCCGTTCTCAAACCACCATAGAGGGTACTCCATTATCAAAAAACGAACAAGGACCAGGTGTTTATCCACGATATTGTGGAGAAAGGCATCGGGCTCCATTGCCAAAAAATGGACAGGGGGGCCCAATGCTCCGGGGCCCAAAACCACAAATATACGGAGCACTGGAGGAACCCAGCAACCCCATCAGGGTAGTGCCCAGGACACATTGTCCATCAGATCCCTCATCAGACAAACCAGAGGGAGCGCAGGGTTGGACTAACTCCAGAGATGGGAGTTCAAATCATTCCCACAGGGGTGAAAGGACCCCTTCCCAAAGGAACAGTAGGCTTATTATTGGGACGCAGCTCTTCTACTCTAAAAGGACTTATGATAAGTCCTGGGGTAATTGATCCCGATTATGAAGGTGAAATAAAAATTATAGCCAGTTCTCCAAAGGGTATATCAATAATTTCACCAGGAGATAGAATAGCACAGTTACTAATAATACCCAACCTACATGATAAATTTTCCAGTCGTACTGTACAAAGAGGTTCCAAGGGATTAGGCTCCACAGGTGTAGATTGGGCTATGCTTTCTTTAAATTTAGATTCTCGCCCCATGCTAAAACTAAATATTCAAGGACATGAATTTAATGGGCTACTGGATACAGGTGCAGACCTTAGCATCATCTCTCGTCAAGAATGGCCAAAACATTGGCCATTACAACAAGCCACTCAAACGCTTCGAGGCCTAGGAGTGGCGACTAATCCCCATAGAAGTGCAATGGTATTAGATTGGAAGGATCCTGAAGGATGTGAAGGAACTATACAGCCATATGTATTGGATCATCTTCCCGTAAATTTATGGGGACGAGATGTCCTAGATCAATTAGGTTTGACATTAACAAATAACATCAACCAAAATGCACCCACTTTTATGACTAGACAACGTTTTAGGAAAGGAAAAAGATTAGAAAAACAAGAACAAGGTATAGCAGCACCAATACAAATAGATCAAGGAACAGACAGACATGGGTTGGATTTTCAGAAAGGGCCACTGAGACAATAAAAATTACTTGGAAATCAGAAAGACCAGTATGGGTTCCTCAGTGGCCCCTGACTAAAGAAAAGATACAAGCAGCCCATGACCTGGTCAAACAACAATTAGCAGAAGGACATATACAACCTTCTGTATCTCCCCATAATACTCCCATTTTTGTCATCAAAAAGAAATCTGGTAAATGGAGATTATTGCAAGATTTCAGAGCCATTAATAATGAGATGGTTATTATGGGACCTGCTCAATCAGGGATTCCTCAGTTGTCTGCTTTGCCAAAAACCTGGTATGTTTTAGTTATAGATATTAAAGATTTTTTTTTTCAATTCCAATTCATCCTGAGGATAGTCCACGTTTTGCATTTACTATCCCTGCACTGAATCATGAAGGTCCTGATCAGAGATATGAATGGAAAGTACTCCCTCAAGGGATGGCTAACAGCCCAACTATGTGTCAAATTTATGTTAACAAAGTAATCCAGCCACTTAGAAATCAAAATCCTGAACTACAAATATTTCACTATATGGATGATGTATTATTAGCACACAAAGATAAAAACACATTGCTAGAATGTTATGCCACACTTACAAACTTATTAAAAAATTGTAATCTAGAGATAGCAATAGATAAAGTACAATTAAATTTTCCAATTAATTATTTAGGAGTTCTATTATCCTCAACCATGGTCCGTCCACCGAAAATTCAAATACGAGTAGATCAACTCAAATCACTTAATGACTTTCAAAAGTTATTCGGAGACATAAATTGGATAAGGCCTTATTTAGGTATACCAACAGGAGAGTTGGGACCTTTATTTGATATCCTAAAAGGTCCATCAGATCCAAATTCACCCCGAATGTTAACGCCTGAAGCAAGAAAGGCATTAAAAATCATTGAAACATATATGGAAAATATGCATTTGGATAGAATTGATATAAGTTTGCCTTTATTATTTATTGTACTACCAACAAAAAATATTCCTACAGGAGTATTTTGGCAAGAACGTCCATTATTATGGATACATTTATCTTATTCTCCTAACACTATTCTTACTAGGTATCCTGAGGCTGTAGGACAATTAATACTCAAAGGAATAAAAGCAGCAAAGGGAGTGTTTGGAATTTCTCCCAATAAAATTATTACTCCATATACTATGAATCAAATTGATGAGTTAGCTAATGAGTTAAATACTTGGGCAATAATCATGTGCAAATCTAATGTTTCATTTGATAACCCCTTACCATCTAATCCTTTATTGTCTTTTTGGTCATTGCATCCTGTAATTTTTCCAAAAATGACAAGAAAAACACCTATCATGAATGCTCCAAATATATTCAATGATGGGTCAAATAATGGTACAGCAGCAGTCGTTACCCCTGATCAAACTTTTACATTTTTAGTACCCAAACAATCAGCTCAAAAGGTAGAGCTTAATGCAGTTTTACAAGCTTTTGTGATGTTTAAAGATTCTGTATTTAATTTATTTTCTGATAGTCAGTATGTAGTTAATGCTATAGTATCTCTTGAAGATGCTGGTAGGATTTCCCCTTCTTCTACTGTTTTCTCTTTGCTTTCCACTATACAAAGTCTAATCTGGGACAGAAAAGATCCATTCTTTATAGGACATATCAGGGCACATACAGGATTGCCTGGAGCCCTTAGTTTGGGCAATGATTTAGCAGATAAAACTACACATGACATACATATTTTCTCTACACTAGAAGAAGCTATAAATTTTCATAAAAAGTTCCATGTCAATGCTAATACTTTACAAAAGCGTTTTAAAATAACTAAGGAACAAGCTAGACAAATAATAAAACAATGTCAAAATTGTGTGACCTTTTCACCACAAGTTAATCTTGGAGTCAATCCTAGAGGATTGATACCTAACCATATTTGGCAGATGGACGTCACACACTTGCCAGAATTTGGAAAATTAAAATATTTGCATGTTACAGTTGATATTTCTTCTGGATTTTTGATGGGCTCCCTTCATTCCGGAGAAAAAACTAAAGATGTTATAGCTCATTCCTTACAAAATTTTGCCACTGTGGGTGTTCCAAAACAGTTAAAAACAGATAATGCCCCTGGTTATACTTCTACCTCTTTTAAACAATTTTGCTCAATATTTGGCATTACTCATATAACAGGAATCCCACACAATCCACAGGGACAAGGCATAGTTGAAAGAGCTCATCAAACTATTAAAATGTACTTATTAAAGCAAAAAGAAGGAATTGGGAAGGGGTATATATTCCCCAAAGATAAACTTAAAATAACTCTTTTTACTCTAAACTTTTTAAATTTGGATTCATCAGGACTTAGTGCTGCGGAAAGGCATATGTGTCCAAAAAATGTACATAAGCCCAAGGTACTTTGGAAGGATATTCTAACAGGACAATGGAAAGGTCCTGACCCAGTAATTGTCTGGAGTCGGGGGTCTGTTTATGTGTTTCCACAGGGAGAACAGCAGCCGATTTGGATTCCAGAAAGATTAACTAAAGCGATTTCTACAGACCAAAAAGAAGATGATTTGGCTCAAATCCATAACAACTGATATCCAAAACTCCAGTTTGGCTATTCTTACATCTGCAACAGAACCAGGATGCTTTTTTCAATATCTATTTTATTATTGCCCTTTGCCATATCATGAAGTTCTATTTTGTTTTTTGAGCTCATACAGACCTAGGTTAATGTTTTGCTGATCAGTTCTATTTTTTGACTATAGAGTTTTTAAACATTGCAATGGAGATTTCACCTGTAAAAAGTTATAAGGCCTTTACTATAATGTTATGTGTTGTATGTATTATATTATGTGTGCACACTTGTGTTTTGTGTTATATGTTTGAATGTACGTATGTCCATATATCATATATGATGAGCGCTCATGATAAAATGGATCCAAATATTTTTTTTTCACGTGATTTATATGGTTTAATTTAAATTGGGTAAACAACTGTTGAGGATTGTTTTAATATGTAAACAAAAAAGAAGGTTAACAGATCTGTTTGTTTACTTTCACCTTTCCTTTTCATTATATTTAATAATTCTCTTAAAGACAATGTAAATTGTTAAGAAAATTGTTTTCTTTTAGTGCCTTCTGTAATGTTACATAATTTTTTCTTTAGCCATTATTGCCAGAATTCCTATCTTCATCCCAGTGCCTGTGAAGACAATGTGAATTGTTAAGAAAATTGTTTTCTTTTAGTGCCTTCTGTAATGTTACATAATTTTTTCTTTAGCCACTATTGCCAGAATTCCTATCTTCATCCCAGTGCTGGTGAAGTCAAAGATAAAACCAATCTACAGCTTCTACAATAGCCATCACTGAACTGCTTGCAGAACTTGCCTGGACACATTGTGAGCTCACCTGTATGCATTGTGAACTATCTGTTGGTACAGCGAATTGTGGTAGTGCTGGAGTATTTTTGCTGATGGTGTCACCGGTGGCACAATTTTTCAAAGGAGCCCTCAATTGGCTTAATGTCATGGCATTTTGCATCCTCCTCTACTAGTGATGGTCTAAAATTTGGGGGCCAACAGAGGTGAGGCAAAGAACCTCACCCCCCCACAGGTGCAAAGGCCTATCCACAAGTATGGCTGTATGCTGGACCGGTAGTCAGTGACGGGTATGATCCAATTGCAGTGGTACCAACCTAAGACAGGAGGCTGACGCCTAGAGGTCAGTTCATCCGATGACGGGTAAGGACCATATGTTGAATTGGACTGCCTAACAGGCACGGTCCCTAAGCCACATGCTTGTTGTTTAAACAGAGAGGGGGAGATGTTGAGAGCCACAGCCAAAGGGGCCCGAGCAAACTTCCAGCTGCCAGCAAACTTCCAGCTGCAGGCTGATGATTGGCTCACAGCGGCCCCAGCAACATCTAGCTGATTGGCTCCTCGGCCCCAGCAACATCTAGCTGATTGGCTCCTCTGCGGTGATGCTCATTGGACTGTTTCCCTGCCCTTTCAGACCACGGAGCTGCTCATTGGGGGACTTTTTTGGCTCCGCCCACGTGACCCAGCCAATCGGCCTCAAGAGCACTTCCCCGTACGGGCCACCAAATGCCGCAGTCTGGCTGGGCACAATCAGGAGCCACTTGTCAAAAGAAACTAACTTTATTTTTAGAACCACACACGACAAACAAAATAGTCTCTCAGGAAAAACCCTCAGAGCCTCAACTGCCACCACCGGCTTTCCCCAAGCCTCTCTCTCCCCCACAAGCTTCTCTCCACCTCCCACAATCCTCCTGCTCTTGAGGCCGATTGGCTGGGTCACGTGGGCGGAGCCAAAAAAGTCCCCCAATGAGCAGCTCCGTGGTCTGAAAGGGCAGGGAAACAGTCCAATGAGCATCACCGCAGAGGAGCCAATCAGCTAGATGTTGCTGGGGCCGCTGTGAGCCAATCATCAGCCAGCAGCTGGAAGTTTGCTGGCAGCTGGAAGTTTGCTGGGGCCCCTTTGGCTGTGGCTCTCAACATCTCCCCCTCTCTGTTTAAACAACAAGCATGTGGCTTAGGGACCGTGCCTGTTAGGCAGTCCAACTCAACATATGGTCCTTACCCGTCATCGGATGAACTGACCTCTAGGCGTCAGCCTCCTGTCTTAGGTTGGTACCACTGCAATTGGATCATACCCGTCACTGACTACCGGTCCAGCATACAGCCATACTTGTGGATAGGACTTTGCACCAGTTGGGGGGTGAGGTTCTTTGCCTCACCTCTGTTGGCCCCCAAATTTTAGACCATCACTAGTAGAGGAGGATGCAAAATGCCATGACATTAAGCCAATTGAGGGCTCCTTTGAAAAATTGTACCACCGGTGACATCATCAGCAAAAATACCCCAACACTACCACAAGTCACTGCACCAACAGATAGTTCACAATGCATACAGGTGAAATCTCCACTGCAATGTTCAAAAACTCTATAGTCAAAAAATAGCAACTCTCCTGTTGGTATACCTAAATAAGGCCTTATCCAATTTGTGTCTCCTAATAACTTTTGAAAGTCATTAAGTGATTTGAGTTGATCTACTCGTATTCGAATTTTTGGTGGACGGACCATGGTTGAGGATAATAGAACTCCTAAATAATTAATTGGAAAATTTAATTGTACTTTATCTATTGCTATCTCTAGATTATAATTTTTTAATAAGTTTGTAAGTGTGGCATAACATTCTAGCAATGTGTTTTTATCTTTGTGTGCTAATAAGTACATTTTAATAGTTTGATGAGCTCTTTCAACTATGCCTTGTCCCTGTGGATTGTATGGGATTCCTGTTATATGAGTATGATTTCCAGTTTTCCCAGCACTATTTGTTGAAGATGCTATCCTTCCTCCATTGCATGCTTTTAGCCCCTTTATCAAATATAAGATAGTTGTAGTTTTGTGGATTGGTTTCTGTGTCTTCTATTCTGTACCATTGGTCCACCCGCCTGTTTTGGTACCAGTACCATGCTGTTTTTGTTACTATTGCTCTATAGTATAGTTTGAAGTCTGGTATCGCTATACCGCCTGATTCACATTTCCTGCTTAGCATTGTTTTTGCTATTCTGGGTGTTTTATTTTTCCATATGAATTTCATGATTGCTTTCTCTATTTCTACAAGAAATGCCGTTGGGATTCTGATTAGCATTGCATTAAACCTATAGAGAACTTTTGGTAATATCGCCATTTTGATGATGTTAGTTCTGCCTATCCATGAACAGGGTATATTTTTCCATCTTCTAAGATCTTCTTCTATTTCTCTCTTTAGGGTTCTGTAGTTTTCATTGTATAAGTCTTTCACCTCTTTTTTTAGGTTGATTCCCAAGTATTTTATTTTATTGAAAATATTGTGAATGGAGTGGTTGTCCTCATTTCCATTTCAGAGGATTTGTCGCTGATATACAGGAATGCCTTTCATTTATGCGTGTTGATTTTATATCCTGCCACTTTGCTGAATTCATTTATTAGCTCTAATAGTTTCTTTGTAGAGTCTTTTGGGTCTGCTAGGTATAGAATCATATCATCTGCAAATAGTGATAATTTAAGTTCTTCTTTTCCTATTTTGATGCCTTTAATTTCTTTCATCTGTCTGATTGCTCTGGCCAGTGTTTCGAGAACTATGTTGAACAGAAGTGGTGAGAGAGGGCATCCCTGTCTTGTTCCAGATTTTAGAGGGAATGCCTTCAGTTTTTCTCCATTCAGAATGATGCTAGCCTGAGGCTTAGAATAGATTGCTTTTACAATATTGAGGTATGTTCCTGTTATCCCTAGTTTTTCCAGAGTTTTGAACATAAAGGGATGCTGTACTTTGTCGAATGCTTTTTCAGCATCTATCGAGATGATCATATGGTTCTTATTTTTAAGTTTATTGATGTGGTGAATAACATTTATTGATTTCCGTATATTGAACCAGCCTTGCATCCCAGGGATGAATCCTAATTGATCATGGTGTACAATCTTTTTGATATGTTTTTGTGTCCGATTTGCCAGAATTTTGTTGAGGATTTTTGCATCTAGGTTCATTAGAGATATTGGTCTGTAGTTTTCTTTCTTTGAAGTGTTTTTGTCTGGTTTAAGTATCAGGGTGATGTTGTCCTCATAGAATGAATTTGGAAGTTCTCCCTCTTTTTCTATTTCCTGAAGTAGCTTGAAAAGTATTGGTATTAGTTCTTCTTTAAAGGTTTTGTAAAATTCTGCAGTATACCCATCCGGTCCTGGGCTTTTCTTAGTTGGTAGTCTTTTTATGGTTTCTTCTATTTCCTCAATTGATATTGGTCTGTTTAGGTTTTCTATATCCTCCTGACTCAATCTGGGCAGATCATATGACTTAAGAAATTTATCTATGCCTTCACTATCTTCTAATTTATTGGAGTATAAGGATTCAAAATAGTTTTTGATTATCTTCTGTATTTCTGAAGTGTCTGTTGTGATATTGCCTTTTTCATCCCGTATGCTAGTAATTTGAGTTCTCTCTCTTCTTCTCTTCGCTAGCATCGCTAAGGGTCTGTCGATTTTGTTTATTTTTTCAAAGAACCAACTTTTAGTTTTGTCAATTTTTTCAATTGTTTCTTTTGTTTCGATTTCATTAATTTCAGCTCTGATTTTCATTATTTCTTGCCTTCTACTTCTTTTGCTGTTGTTTTGCTCTTCTTTTTCTAGGATTTTGAGATGAAGCATGAGATCATTTATTTGTTGGTTTTTTCTTTTTTTAAGGAATGAACTCCAAGCAATGAATTTTCCTCTTAGAACTGGTTACAATGTGTCCCATAGATTCCGATATGTTGTGTCTGTGTTTTCATTTATCTCTAAGAATTTTTTAATTTCCTCCTTGATGTCTTCTATAACCCATTGATCATTCAGTAACCTATTGTTCATTCTCCAATTGATGTATGCTTTTTCCTTCCTTCTTTTATCGTTGATTTTCAGTTTCATTCCATTGTTATCAGATAAGATGCATGGTATTATCTCTACTCCTTTATATTGTCTAATAGTTGCCCTGTGACATAATATATGATCTATTTTTGAGAAGGATCCATGTGCTGCTGAGAAAAAAGTGTAACTGCTTGATGTTGGGTGGCATACTCTATATATGTCAATTAGGTCTAGGTTATTAATTGTGTTATTGAGTTCTATAGTTTCCTTATTCAACTTTTGTTTGGAAGATGTGTCCAGTGGCGAGAGAGGTGTGTTGAAGTCTCCCATGATTATGGTATGGTGGTCTATTAGACTCTTGAACTTGAGAAGAGTTTGTTTGACAAACATAGCTGCACCATTGTTTGGGGCATAAATATTTATGATTGTTGTCTTGTTGGTGAATGGTTCCCTTAAGCAGTATGTAGTGTCCCTCTTTATCCCTTTTGATTAACTTGGGCTTGAAATCTATTTTATTTGATATGAGTATGGACACGCCTGCTTGTTTCCGAAGTCCATATGAGTGATATGATTTTTCCCAACCTTTCACCTTCAGCCTATGTATGTCTTTTCCTATCAAATACATCTCCTGTAGGCAGCATATTGTTGGGTCTTGTTTTGTGATCCATTCTACTAGCCTGTGTCTCTTAATTGGTGAGTTTAAGCCATTAACATTTAGGGTTATTATTGAGATATGGGTTGTTCTTCCAGCCATATTTGTTTATTTATGTTACTAAACATGGTTTGTTTTCCTCTTTGATTATTTTCCCCCCTTTACTGTCCTACCTCCCACTGTTGGTTTTCATTGCTATTTTCCATTTCCTCTTCCTGTAATGTTTTGCCGAGGATGTTTTGAAGAGATGGTTTTCTAGCTGCAAATTCTTTAAACTTTTGTTTATCGTGGAAGGTTTTAATTTCATCTTCCATCCTGAAGCTTAATTTCGCTGGATACACAATTCTTGGTTGGAACCCATTTTCTTTCAGTGTTTGAAATATGTTATTCCAGGATCTTCTAGGTTTCAGAGTCTGTGTTGAAAGATCAGCTGTTATCCTGATTGGCTTACCCCTAAATGTGATCTGCTTCCTTTCTCTTGTAGCTTTTAAAATTCTCTCCTTATTCTGTATGTTGGGCATCTTCATTATAATGTGTCTAGGTGTGGATCTCTTATGATTTTGCACATTCAGCGTCCTGTAGGCTTCTAGGATTTGGGATTCTGTGTCATTCTTCAAGTCTGGGAAGTTTTCTCGTATTATTTCATTGAATAGACTACTCATTCCTTTGGTTTGGAGCTCTGTACCTTCCTGTATCCCAATGACTCTTAAGTTTGGTCTCTTAATGTTATCCCATATTTCTTGGATGTTCTGCTCATGGTTTCTTAACAGTCTTGCTGAGCTGTCTATGTTCTTTTCCAGTTGAAATACTTTGTCTTCATTGTCTGATGTTCTATCTTCTAAGTGTTCTACTCTGCTGGTAGTATTCTCCATTGAGTTTTTAAGTTGATTTATTGCTTCCTGCATTTCTAGGATTTCTGTTTGTTTGTTTTTTATAACCTCTATCTCCCTGTATAGTTGATCCTTTGCTTCTTGGATTTGTTTGCATAATTCATTGTCGAAGTGATCTTTCATTGTCTGATTTTGCTGTTTAATGTCTTCCTTGATACTCCAGATCATCTGAAGCATGTATATCCTGAATTCTTTATCTGACATTCCATCTGCTGCAGCTGTTACCTCTTCTAAAGTTGCGTTGACCTGCATTGCTTGTGGTCCTTTCTTTCCTTGTCTTTTCATACTGCTTGCGTATCTTTCCTGCAGGCGCAGGCGGCTCTGCTCTCTCCTTATTCCAATTGAGGTGTCGTGGCTACCATGCCGGCAGGTCACTGGGCCTGTTCTGGGCACTGACGGCGGCTCTACTCTGCCCCTACTCCAAATGGGGTGACATGTCTGTCGTACAGGCATGCCACTGGGCCTGTCCCGCTGGTCGGTTGCAGATCTGCCCACCTTTCGGGCACGGGTGGTGGCTCTGCTCTGCCCCTACTCCAATTGGAGTGTCGTGACTACCCCTCCTGCAGGTCGCTGGGCCTGTTCCTGGCACAGGCGGCGACTCTGCTCTGCCCCTACTCCAATTAGGGTGGTGTGTGTACCACGCCGGCAGGCTCCTGGGCCTCATCCGCCGGTCTGTCGCAGGTCTGCCTACCTTGGAGGCGCGGGCGGCTGATCTGCCCTGCCCCTCCTACCATGCCTGCGGACCCCTGGGGCTGATCTACAGGTTGGTCACTGGTCTGCTCACCCTGCAGGCACGGGTGGCAGTTCCGCTTCGCCCCCACTCCAATTGGGGTCACGTGGCCACCACACCGGCAGGGCCTGATCTGGGCGTGGGAGAAAGATCTGCTCTGCCCCTACTCCAGTTGGGGTGATGTGTGTACCACACTGGCAGGCCACTGGGCCTGACCCGCCAGGCTGTCACAGGTCTGTTTACCTTGCAAGCGTGGGCGGCGGCTCTGCCCTGCCCCTCTTACCACACCCATGTACCACTGGGTCGCGGGTCTGCCCACCTTGCGGGTGCGGGTGGCGGCTCCACTCCGCCCCCTCTCCAATTGGGGTCACGCGGTCACCACACTGGCGAGCTGCTGGGCCTGCTCCGGGCGCTGGCGGTGGCCCGGCTCCTCCCCTCTGGCTCGACGACAAATTGAGGAGACTCGGGTGTCTGTGCCTCACCCCCCTCCCAGGAGACCAACTGTTTCTGTCGCCGCTGGTATTGATGAAGTTCTCTCCTCCGCCGCTTTCTGATGACATCAGATCTCTGCCATGTTGGTATCCTATGCGAATGGCAGCATTTTGTACCCCTTGCCAGGCAACCAAAGCAACGGGTGAGTCCTGACCGGCCCTCAGCAGGACCTGGACCAAGAAGCAGTTTCCGTGGGCTCCTAGCCCTGGGCCAGGGCAGTTCCGGGAGCCATAACTCGGCCGCTCCGTGCTCGGTGTAAGCTCCTATAGGGGTAGGCTCCAAGAAGCAGTCCCCGCGGGCTCAGTTCCGGGAGCCGGAATTCAGCCGCTTAGTGCTTGGTGTATGCTCTGATAGGAGCAGGGTCCAAGAAGCAACCTCCGCAGGCTCCCCAGCCATGGGCCAGGGCGGTTTCGGGAGCCGGAACTTGGCCGCCCCGCGCTCGGTGTTCGCTCCGATAAGATCAGGTTCTAAGAAACACCCAGGCACTGAACCCTAGCAATCTGTCTGCCAGCCGCAGGCAAATGGCAGCCTGAAATTACCTGTTCTATGGCTGAATGAGCTGCGGTCAGTCGAAAACATGGATGGTGACGTCAGCTTTCCAACATGGTGGCTGCTGGCCTCCTCTGTGGTCTGACCGGTGTGGAGAACCAAGATGGACCGCTTCCTTCCCCCGTCTCGAACCCAGAATTCAGCCCTGAGTACGGTGCTTGCACGGCTGGCAGAAACTGCAGTGCTGTATCCCCTAGTTGAATAATCTTGACCAAGTCTCGTGGCTTTCCTGAACTTGAGTGCTTCATTAATTCAGTGAGTATAAAAATAGCACCACTTAATGTTGTTATAAAGAAGATTAGAAAAGATAATTAATATAAAGTCACTAGGAGTATGCCTTGACCAGTGTGCATTTTTAAGAATGTTAATTATTATGCTAATTTCTAATGTCACAAAGAAAAAATAATTTACCACCAAATTTTTGAAAGATGATTAAGAATTTTCCAAAAATTAAAAACTCATATTATTTTTTATTTTTCTGCTTTCTATTTCTAGCTACTTGGAATGAGTATCCAGTGTTTGTTCAATCCCCTTTCCTTCCTTCAGGTAATTGAGATACATATATAATACTACAGATGATAAATGCTCACTTTGTTATGCTCCTTGAGAAAGAAAAACAAATTGAATGTTTTTTTTTTTTCTATCTGGAAGTCTATGATAATTGACTAATAATATAGCATATATGTGAAAAATGTCAGAGATAAATAATTTATAATTTAGTGTAGTAGAAATTTAAATTCAAAGATATCATATAATTCTCTAACAACATTATAGTGTCAGACATACCTATTCTATCACCATTACTGTGTCAACCATTATTCCAAAGATTGCTTGTATACAATTATATTTATATTGAAATTATATTTTCCCCAATATTATTTTTGTGCAGACTTATTTATTTTGTTTTTATGTTTTGTTTAGTATTTATTTTCTGTTACTAAGAAGTGCTACCATCAAACCAAGAAGTTTTAAGCAAAGTTCTCAAGAGTTAAAAACTACAGGGTGAGAGATTATAGTGACAGAGATAACTCATGTGTACTGAATGCTTACTGTATAACTGGCAATATTCATTCAATTCTCTCAGCTACTCCTTGAGGCAGTAAATTATTCTTCCTATTTTACAGATGAGGCAACAAAAGCAAAGAAAAATTAGAAACCCTTATGGAATCTCATAAAATAATAGGCAGATTTAGAATTTGAACCTAAGCAGTTGGTTTCTAGATTCTGTCTTAAAATATCATGCTAAATTTTAGAGTCAATGATTATTAATGGTGCTCTTTTACTTATGCTGGACTAAAAGATGGAAATCATTAGTACAGATATTATGCAACAATTGCCACTACTCATTTCCAGAAAGTTTTGAATAAAAGCTGTTTTTTGTTTTTTTTTTTTTAATATTGGGGATTAAACCCAGGGCCCTGTGTGATAGGCAAGTCTTCCACTACTGAGGTATATCCTCAGCCCCAAAACTGTTGTCTGAATCAAGAGTATGTTTTTTAGAATTCATTGATTTTTTGCCATGTGTATTGTTGCTTCATATTGCAATCCATTCTTCATATTTTGGACTGACATTTTAAAAAGGTCTACACTATCAGCATCCCATTGTATTTAGGAAAAAGATTAAAGCCTAAAGCAAATCTTCTTCAGTTTTATTTTCTACTACTTATTTTGCTTGGGTGCTCTAGAGGTTCCATTTAAAAGTACTTTATTTATTTAGTTTTTCAAATGAACTCTGCTTACTTTTTTCATATGTGAGAGCCTTAACACATACCATTCTAATTTTTTTCAAAATTTCTTGCCTTGTCATGTCCCTTTTGTGTGTAAGTTATACCCATACTTTGTACAGGAGATGTTCCCATGAATCTCAATCTAAGTTATGTCCACTTTGTTACATACTCCCATACCACTGTGAAAATTTTTATTTTTATTTTTTTGTTCAGTGATATTACAACTACTAGATCAATTATTTATTTATTTATGCCAGCTTGAAATCTTTTGGAAGATAATGCCCACTATATTTTTACTACTTAGTAAATACATGTTGGATGTGTGAATATTTAAAATAATATTCATTGAATGTCTGCTATGTTCCAGACACTGTTTATGAATTAATAATATAGCAATGAGACCAAATGAAGTCATTACTCTCTCAGGCATGCCAGTTTACTAACAGGAGACCCACAAAAAGATAAATTCATAAGATTGATAAAATACTAAGAGGTAAATTAAAGCAGGAGAGGACAGTAATTTGTCGATTATTTTAAATAGCTTTAAAAATTCAAGGTAATATATTTGCAAATATTCAAAATATGTCAACAAAAAATAAGCATTCAATAAATGTTATCATTTTTTCTCCCTTTAAAAAGCAGTCTATTTCATAAAGTTTTTGTGAGATCCGATTGGAGAAATATCTATAAACTCAGAAATATCAAAATATAAATTGTTAGTACTATTTTCATTGGAAGTAGAGCTAATAAGGTCTCAGTACATTAAATCTGTTTTTCATGCTAAAGTGGCTTTTGAAAAATAAAGCAACAAATGAGACATGTATAGGAAATATATCATGTATTTTTAGGCCCTCTGTATAGTTTACACTCTCAACAAAGGGAAACTGTTTTCTTTTCTTGACCTTTATATAATCTTCAAGTAAATGGAAAATTGTAGTTCTTAATCATTACTTGGACAAAAGTCATACAAGCAAGTATTATTTATGGTGTTAATTTCCTAGAAGATATGTTGCAGTGGGATAATTTACCCTGTGAAGAAAAAGCTGTGGTTGCCTAGGAATCATGGCCACTTTCAGGCTGTAGAAATGGATGGTGCCCAGTGTTAAAAATATAATTTTTCCTGTTATAATCTGGTTCCAGGTTGACTAGATGTCAGATAAAGGGAGAAAAGCAAGCAGAATGTCTCCTCTGATAAACCCACATTAATTAGTGTTGTGGACCAATCATCAGCACTCTTCACTCTAATCTTTGCCAATGTCAGCTGCTCTAAGTCCTGAATACTCATGAGACATTGGATTCCTTCTGGAGACAGTATTAACTTGCTTTCCTCTTTATCAGCATAATGTAGAAATTGAAAAAGGGATTCTATTTTGATATCTATCATACCAATGGTCAAGTGAAGTGAGAGAGAAAATGCCAAATTCATTTATTTAAGCTAATACATGCAGTTCCTAAAGTCACAGAAAAGAGATCAAAAGCAAGATAGTCATGTCTTAGTTAAAGAAGTTCCAGTGAAGGTCCTATAGAAGCTCACTGTAAGTGTTTAATGAGATCCTTGATGGAGATCAAAAAGAACTACTTAAAAGAGATTTTCAACCCAAAATAGTCAGTGTTATTTTTTTTAACTATTTCTTTTGTGAAAAGCTATCTAAGAGAGTTGTTCTAAAAACAACAGAAGCAAAATGGATGAACAAAACAAATATTTAAATCCGAAAGGAACAACGTAAAAATCAGAGTGAAGATTCATGCACTGAGCAAATGGATTAGATATTAGGATACTGAATGTTGAGAGAGTTAGGTGAAGGAGAATATAAAGGTGGTGAGGTGTTCTCCCCCAATTAAGTAAGTGGTATTCCTGTTCTATGTTGTTGCATTCAATTTAGAAGTCAGAGTTGTGATGGGCTTCTTATCTGAGGTCTAGTTTAATGAACATGGCCATGAAACCTAACTCCAACCTTCTACTCTTGGCTTTCACTCTGGTTATGATTTCCATTATTTTTGCTGCTGACCACTTCGTTTTTGCTTATTTCATTGAGTTCACTGATTCCCCAGTTTCCTTGCCTGGTTGGTTTCCATTGCCTTCTCTACTTGATGCTTTTGTTCATCTATCTGAATCTGAGCTTCCTCCAACTATTGTGTAAAGAAGCTGATACCCACTGACAATGAAGGCTATTTAGATAACAGGTTAAGAGGAAATTGAATGTGTTTTAAGATCCCTTTCACAATCAGAAGGTGCTAGCCATCTATTCCTTAAAGTTCGAAAGCTGAAATGCATCTCTTGTAATCTTTGTTAGACTTACTTTTCTCCTTAGTGAGGAGAAAATTCCTGAACTCCAGCATGTCCCCATTGAGGATGGAAAGGAAAAGCTACTGGTGTTTGCAAAACTCTTAGCTCTCCTAAAGAATGCATTATTTTATTCATTAAATAAATAAATCATTTCTGAATGAGCAGAGCATTATGGAAGACATTATGAAAGATCAAAAGTAAGGGAATGCTCAGACCTGATGCCCTGAAGCTTATCAGTGCTGGACACTTGGACCAAAAGGTCACCTCTGAATTGTTATGACTGTGTGATGAGCTCATGCATGTAGGTATCAGCCTTCCTAGGATCTGTACACAATCATATAACAAAATCTTATTGTCTTGCCCTATGACATTTTTCAGTCTGAATCTTTGAGGGGGAAATATCCACAGAATGTAGAATCAAAAGAGGGAGGAAAGGAGCTGCGTATGCTTTCAATTTATAAATTTTTAAAAAATTCTCAGTGTGCTAAGTAAATACTGTAATCAGATTGATTGTATAGATTTGTATTTTGAAACAAGTAGAAAGCAAAATTATTTTTGTAGACTAATTCTCAAGAGAAATAGATTATCAAATTAGAGTGTGAAAGTAAGTTTTTATGGAGATATTTGCACTGTGACAGATCTAAGCAGAAGTGTGTATCATGATTTCCTATCATCTCATTTCTGATTAATCCAAAAGTATAAAGATGCTTTTATACCAGTACAATATTTGAAATATCCACTATATTGCATTAAAGCAATATTGTACTTTTTTATCTCTTAACACACCAACTGATTAACTTGGTAGCTAATTATCCAGATGCTTTTATTAGCTATACATTCTTCTTCTTTATTTATTTATTTTTTTTACAAATCTTCTTTCCATAATAAACATTACCATTTCTGTTCAAAAATAATTGCTTTGAAAAGAAAATACAGCTTCTAATTCTGAATGCAGATGTCTTAAAGAATCTTCTCTATTAGGACCAAGTTTATTGATCTTACTATGCAGTACCCTCCCATTTATATGAGGTTGTTTCCTTTTATGTTGGACAGGAGAGCATCAGGCATACTTCTCTAGACATTTGAGAAAGACACTAAGATTTCCATGCCAGCTGAGTAACTTTGTCCCAATCATCGCATATGATTGATTAAATTAGGATAATGGTATTTCATATTTCTAAGACTTACCTTTAGTTATATATGTGATTTTCTATATAAAGTATTTAGTAATCATGTTCTCCAATTGACTTTGACTAAAGAATGCCCGGGTAGAAAGGTGAGAATAATTATTTACAGGCTTATCTTTAAGAATACATGAAATACATCTAAATTCAACAATGCAAAGGAAGAAGAAAGCACATGTATATGTTGAGGGTGTTTTTTCATGTGTGATACAGACAGGATGGGTAACAAAAATTTGCATCTTGCTAAATCAGTCTTATGGAATAGATTTAACAATGTGTATGGAAGCGGAATGGAATGAACAAGTAAAATATCACACTAGGCTCATGGTTGGTGTAGTGACAATGGCAAATCTTGGCTGACCATAAAATAGAAAGACTAAATCAGCCAAGTGGAGTGTAGATTACCTGATTCTCAGCTCAGAGGCACCTTGTCCCTTTTTCCACATCTCTGGAATGAAAATCCTTTTCTTTCTTCTTCTTCCTCTTTTTTTGCTTGTGAGACTTTGCTTTAAATTCTTATACTGATTATTTCATGGCATGAACCTTTATTTTTATTTTTTGATGAGATGTCACATGACAGCACATTGAAATTTTTCAATTTAGAACACTTTGGATGAGCTTAGTCCAAATTTGAAATTATTTGTGACCCCAACAACAGAAACATTTCTATAATATGCAATTTGAGTTCCCAATATAATTTTTTTTAATAATGACAAATTTCAAAGCAAATTATATTTTACCCATTTGTATAGCAATCTTGTCTGATTTTCTTGTTCATTTACTGAAGTATAAGAGATGACAAGCTTCCTCTGACAAGGTTTTAATTAGTTTCCATATGTGATATTTTTATACCATGTGGTCCTGAAATTTTCTTTTCGTATGGAAAAAAAGGCCACTTAAACTGTTTTAATTATTTACCTGCATCAGTTCTTATATTCCCCAAACAGATGGCTTTGACACTTTTTTTTTTGCTTGTTTGTGCTTTGAATTTTTTTTAAAAACTTTCTTCTTATTCCGGCAATTCAGAAGGAATAGTTTACTTCTCAGCAATTGTATTAAAGAAAAAGTAAAAGATGGAGTGTAGGTCACCTGAAGGATTTTCTGCAGCTAAACTCAAGTACAGGCAATGACTGAAATATATTTAAAGTTGCTGATTTGGAGGGGTGGATGGATGCTGTCCTCTGGCTTCTGAGAGGACAGGGCTTGTAGAGCTTTTACAAAATGAACAAACATTGACAGTTTCCTTTTCTTCTGTTTTTTTTTTTTTTTTTTTTTTTTCATTGTGGGAGTCGGGTGGGACAAAAAAGTTGTTTGGTTTGTGCTGCTTTTAGATTCCATGGCTACAGTAAACCAGCACCCATTTTGACAAGGATAAACCATTTTGTACAAGCAGATGAGGCATTTATCAGACAACAGTGATTTCTTTTTAATGTAGATTATCTTTCTCATCCTTGCCAATGAGAATGCCAATCAAGGTACACCTGGGAATGTAAAGGAGACACTGACCTTCTATTTCTCCTTCTCTTCCTACTTGACCCTGTGTAGTCTTGGACAGGCAGAGGGCTGCAATCTGGGCATTTCAAGGAAGCTTGAAGAAATACTTTCCCAGAACTGTGATGTATTTTCTTCTGCTCTCAGAAAGTTCACTTTTATCTCTGGAAATTTCTTCTGTCTACTCCTTTCCTCTTTTCCAAATCTCTGTGTTAGTCAGCTTTATGTGACTGTGACCAAAATACCTAATAAGAACAATGTAGAGGAGGAAAGATTTATTTTGGCTTATGGTTTCAGAGGTTCAGTGTATGGTCAGCAGTATTCAAGACAGAAACATCATGGTGAAAAGATGTTGCAGAGGAAATCTGCTCAGCTCATGACAGTGAAGAAGGAGGGACAGTATAGCCTAGCAGGGCACACCTTCAACAACCTACTTCCTGTGATGACTAGGCCCCGCCTTCCAATATCCCTTCAAATTATAATCCTTCAAATGGATTAAATAATTGATTAGAGTCCTCACCATTCAATTATTTTCTAAAAGTCCCATTTCTGGGCACTTGAGATTTGGCATGGTGGGGGTGGGGATGGGAAGGGGTGTGTGTTTCAGATCCATACCATAATCCTCTGTATGAAATTTTCCTTCTCCAAAAATATCTTCTTACAGTCATGTACTCTAATTATCCCTCAAAGTATTTTGTTTGGAATCGACAACATGAATCTTTATTCATATGTGTATATATATATTTTTTTCCTTGAACTTTTCTTTTAATATAATGTGTCTAAATCCCTAACTTGATTTTTAAATCCCTCACAAGCCAGTAGTATTCCAGATTCTCTTCCTGCTGTGTAACATATGTGCTTAATACACTTATACAGTCAATGTTCCAAAAAGTTCAAAATTCCCTCTCCTCCTACCTCTGTTGCTTCAATGATTTTGAATTGCTGTCTCTGCTTACTTTTTACTCTTGATTATTTGGCTTCATCACTGGTCTTTAGCTTTAGTAGGTGTTGTCTTTTAGGTTCATATATTGTTATTCATTGCTCTATCAATTATCTCTCTATATAGCATCTTGTATCTGTTTCAGGTCTTCATTGGGCTTCTCAGTCTCCCTATCTTCCTGGCTTTAGCTAACGACATCTCCTACTATACTGCAAAGCTTGATGTCCTTCATTACCTTTCTCCCTGACTCTGACTTCCTCTGTAACTCTCCATCTGCTTCTGCTCCTTGAGACTCATCCTTCACTGATGCCTGCCCTTCCCGTGACTCCCTGTCCTTTCAGGAAATCTTGAGTCATGGATGAATACTATTTTCATCTTTCCTTCCTGTGCTTAAGATTATGCTCAGGCCCGTCCCTGACATACTTCTGTTATTTTCAAAGCAATTAACACAGGTATTTGGTTAATCAGTTATTTTTTGACTCAACTATTTATATCAAGACCCTACATGTTGTTCTGTATGTTTTGTCTCATTTATTGACTGGTTGTCACCTCACCTCTTTAGGTCACCAATCTATTCATACCTCTATCAGTTTCTGTAGTTGTCTCCTAGCAATTATCATAACTTCAATCATTATTTCACTGGTCATTTGCCTTCTTGTCAATTGAATCTTTCTATATTGATAAGGGTAAAATTAATCATAATACGTATTTTAATTTCAGTAGATAAGGTGATGAAATTTTAATTATAGCTCACATAATGTTCTGAGATGACTCCAGAAGGGCAAGGTGCTGATCAGCTTTCTGCAGCTGTGACCAAAAAAAATCTAATCAGAATGTTTTGCAGGAAGAAACATTCATTAGGGACTCACAGTTTCAGAGGTTTAGTTCATGGTCAGCTGAGCCATTGTTCTGGACCTAAGATGAAGCAGAACATCATGGCAGAAGGGTGTGGCTGTGGCAGATGAAGGCTTCTCAGCTCATGCAACCAGGAACGAGAGAGAGAGAGAGAGAGAGAGAGAGAGAGAGAGAGAGAGAGAGAGAGAGAGAGAGAGAATGAGCAAGAAGTCAATGACAAATGATAATCTTTAAGGGCACACCAGTTACCTACTTCCTCCAGCCATAACAACCTGCCTACAGTTACCACTCAATAATCAATTAAAATCATTAATCCATCAGATGGATTAGTCCACTGATCTGGTCACAGCTCTCATAATCTAATCATTTCAACCCTGAATATTCCTGTATTGTTTATCACATGAGCTTATTTAGAGACACCTCATATCAAACCATAACAGGAAGAATAGATATGTATCTTCTCCACAAACATATTCAGATGCTTAGCTGACAGAGTTTCAGGCAGCCAAAGCTCATGACATCCAAAATTGACTTTGAACTGCATAGTACTTATGGGACAGGACATGCAAAGGAGGAGGAAAGGAGTGGAATGGGATGGTTGCTTCTGTTCCATCGGGTAACATTCACACTCACATGGCAATGCATCCCAGAAACAGCTCTGGAAGACATCATCCTTAGCTCCTCAGACACTTCTCGGTGACAACTCTACTGCATGGAAGAGAGCATCACAGTAACGAGTATTTCCGTGGTGAAGCCATCTGGGCCTACAGTTTGCTTTGCAAGACTTGTTTTCCCTTGGTGATAGATTCAACTTCTTTAATAAGCATAAAAATCTCTCACCACCTGCATGTTCAGCTTAGGAATCAGAAATGGGAAATTACATACACAATGTTTGACAAACTTTATGAGGATCTTATTCAACACCTATATCCATTATTCTTGAGTTGGTGACTCTAAACTCCAATTTTTGTCTTTCTTTCCCAGTGAGGCTGCCACAAGTGTGGGGTGCTGCTGATTGGCTCTTATGCCTCACAGTAGAATTAGAAAATTATTTTAAGTAGAAAAAAAAATGTATGGCAAACAGAGGACTCACCACAACATATTTTTCTTTTCTTGGAAACATTTTATTTATGTTATTAGTAGAAATATTAGTCCAATGTAAACTACTCCTTTATAGCTACAAGCAATCCCTCAGGGGACTTTGAGCAGAGTAGAATTATATGACTTGAGTTATAGTTTAGAATACCACTGTGAATATTGGGTAAAAATAGGGAGCAAGGGTACAATTGAAAAGAATTAGGAGGCTATGGAAATCGTCCAGATAAGAAAAGAGCATTACGAAGACATTGATAGCACTGTGTATCCCCTATGTTAGAGGTCAGCCTAGGGATGAGAAAATGATGGTCAGTGACAAATATTATTTAAATCTCACCTTATTGTGGCCTGAGTTTAACTTGTTTCTGTATCTCACTGTAAGTCAAAAATAGTGAATATCAGATTGCTCTATAGCCGAACTCTTAAATATGTGTAACCACTTAATTAAGTTTCCCTACTATGCATTTTCATTTCCATATATGGTTGTATGAATATTTCAGGTATTAATGACATAAATGATCAAAATTGAATATCTACAAATGGTTTGTTTTGCATTCAGAAATCCTTTTTTTTCTTGCTCTAGAAAATGTGTAATTGATTTATTTATATAGTACAAAACAAATCAACTTTTCCTTTATTTAAGTGGCAGTCCATTTCTTATTTGTAAGATAAACATGTATGTTGATATATAATTTTTTTCATTTAAGAATGCATCAAAATAATATCATTGATTAAATCATAATCAATACCATTGATTATTTGTTATCTAGATTTCAAAAACCATGGGTATAAATCAGATTTTCCTTCAATATTTAGCTTTCCAAAAGACAACATGCATAGAGATTGTGCATATATACCCTGAAATAAATTTGCTATGGTTATAAAATTGTTATGGTCTAGATATGAAGTATCTAAAAAATCTCATGAGTGAGACAATGAAAAATGTTCAGACGTGAAATGATTAGATTATGAAAGCTTCAACCTAACCACTGGATTAATTCACTGATATGGATTAACTGAGTGGTAACTGTAGGCAGGTAAGGTGTGGTTGGGAAAGCTGAGTCATTGGGGCATGACTTCAAGATTTATATTTTGTTCCTGCTGAGCAGAGGTCTCTCTCTTCTTCCTGATTGCCCATATTCTAAGTTGCTTTCCTCTGCCACACCCTTCTGCCATGATGGTCTGCCTCACTGTGAACCCAGAGCAAAGGAGTCAGCTGTTTATAAACTAAGACCTTTGAAACCATGAGCCAAAATAAACTTTTTCTCCTTTTAATTTTTCTTGGCATGTCTTTTGGTTATAGCAATGCAAAAGCTGATTAAAACAAAAGCTTATGTATACTTCATACCAGTGGTATTAACTTGGTCCTATATACCTATTTTCTAAGTTACTTGTGAAACTTAAGGAAGATCATCATGAAAAAACCTGATGGTTAGGGCCATGCCTACTTTACCATAAATTATTCTCTTTTTTAAAGTTAATGCAAAAGATCACTTTATTTTTGGAGGCAAAATTTAAGGGATCTATATCTACAGTATGTATAATAATTATTATTATCCTTTTAAAATGTAAGCACTCTTTCTCCTCTCCAGCTTTCAGATTATGGTTAAATAGTATAAGATGATATGAAAAAAATGCTAAGCAAGAGTTTCCTTATGAAAACAACAGTAATAGTAATAATAACAATTATAAAAGTTCAAATGAAAATAACTGGCTAACAAAAAAAGTGCTGAATTTCACTTTTTTTCCTTGTTTCTGCAGTTTTCACAGAAGCAACAACTGTGAAAATAGCTTTCATTTTTCCTTTACAAAACTGAAAATAGAAGTCATTAAATATAAATCTTATATTCTTGAAGTTAAAATGTACTCTGTCAAGCCATTGTATGTTTCCTAATCAGGCCCAACTGAAGTTGGATTGTTTGTATGCCAAAGTAAACTCCAAGTCCATAAATAAATTTGATTGATTTGTTTTAACATCAGCAATGTGACATCTCTATCTTAGCTCATGTGATAGGACATAGCCATAGATATTGTTAGGACTATTCCCTTATGGGATGCTTGCTGTGGTATATTGAAGAGAACTATTATTAATTTGTACTCAGTACGTGGAGTTTAGTCAGCAAAAGTAAAACAGCTTTTGTTAATAAGGATAAAATATATATAATGACTTGTTGAAACAATTTGGTAATATTCAAGAGTGTTTCATAAGTAGAAAAAATTATGTGAAGCAGGATATTTTGTTCTTTGTCTGCACACTTTCCATGATTTATTTACAAATGCTTTTGAATGGATTTTATGAGAAGTCATAGTAGAAGATGCAAAGATAATAGCCATGGCTCCTATTGTCATGATAAAAGGCAGAATGTGATAATAAGGAAAACATAAATATGAAATACGTTACTTAAAGTAAAAGTTCACCACGGCCAGAGAGATACAGCAAGTTTGCAAAATTACAATATCATTTGCTCTGCACTTAGCAGATAGTTAAGTTACATTTACACATTTGAAGATGGGGGAAACATTTTGAAGAAACAAAAAACATAAAATTAGAAATAGAGAAGAGTTATTAGTAAGAAAAAATATAAAACAAAATAGATATGAGTCTAGAGAAGTTTAGTTGGGTCCAATAATAAAAAGTTTTCTTAATTTTTACTTCTGGGACAACTTGGGATCATTGCAAGTTTTTGAGCTACCAAGTTTTGTATTAAAAGATTATTATATTTCAGCACAGCATTAGATTGATTGAAAAGGGAAAATAATTGAGGTAGAAAGATCAATTACAACTCATTAAAATTGACTAGATGAACTGATTTTAGGGCCTGAACTTGAAGTTTATCTATCCAACTAAGATAAACCAATTTTGGTTTCTAATTAAAGATCCTCCTAAATTATTGGCCCTATAAAACTTAAATTCAAATTTTCTTTGAAATATATACTTGAAAAAATACTTAGGCCATGATCTCCAAGTTCCAGTGGCTGGATCCCAAAGTTAGAGGAACAAAGGAGTGGAAGTTGCATTGGTGCAGGAGGTTTTAGGTGTCAGCTGCAGGCAAGGTGGTCATCTGTCCTGTGAGTAGCAGAGTCTGAGAGAGAGAGAGAGAGAAATTTGTTTTTCAGAAATCTATTGGGGAATGCCAAATACATTGGGGAGCTGGGTGGGCACAGAAACAACTTAAGTGAGAAGCCATTATCACACCTCAACAAATCCTATGAGAAACTCTGGAGAGGAGATTACTTTTCAGAATTGTTCTGCACTGGGGCAAAAGAGCCACCTTTTACACTACCATCCTCAAGATTCTGTAAGGAATCTCCCGTGTGAGATTCATCAGAGAACATGCATCTGTCAGCATTCCCAGCTGCTAAGAGAATGAATGCTACCTCTAGAAGAGGTCATAAGGCAATTGGAGCAGCTATGCACAATGAAATAAAGCTAGAATAGAGTGTGTGTTGGGGGTATCATATGTCACCTGAGTTCTCTAATAAGAAGTCTCAGCACTATTGGGTAAATGAGAAATAATTTCCATTGAAAGACTTACATCATCATTTAGTCATACATTTAATTAATAATTTTTCTATTTTCAAATGTTTTCTTCATTATTCTATCATTATATTGTAGCAAACATATTATCAGGCATAGTTTTATATTGGCATATTCCTTAGGAATTTTTCTTTTGATGTATTTCAATCTCTGTGCTTTAGAGATACACATAAATGCCAATTCTATAATAATAGAATCTATCCATGTTTGAAAATCTCTTACTAGATGAGTGCATGGCTCCATTCATTCAAGTTCATTCATGTTCTTAATCTAACAGGAATTAATTTGATGCCTAGATGCCTGAAATGAAACCACTATCGATTTCTCAAGAGTTAAAAGATTTATGTTAACCTGTCCATATCCTAGTTACAGCTTTCTCCAGTATTGTTATCCAGTGAATTATATAGCCTTACAATAAACTCTTCCCTCTGAGCTTATGAGACACTGAAATGATCTGGTCCATGATGTTCTTCATTGGCCACTGCAATCTTGTGAGCTGAATGAGACAGGGGGGAATAAGAGGCAGGAACCATGCATTTACTACTGCAGGATCACCTCATAACTTGTGGTAAGAAATAACTATGAAACTGTGCACAATAACTGATTATTTTTGACCTATCACTGTTAGATCACTATTTGTTCTTTACTGGCAACACATGCAGACAAAAATATGGCAGCATTGTATGTGGTGACAGATAGAACACAAAAGGTAAATGGTCAATCTTGTTAGATGTTCCAACTGATTTCCCTAGGACCCACAACAAAGGGGTGCCTTCATTGTAAGTATTCAAGAGAGAAATAGGTCTATATATGTATCTATCTATCTATATATCTATATCTATATATCTATATATCTATATCTATATCTATATCTATATCTATATCTATATCTATATCTATATATATATATATATATATATATATCTTCTATATATAGCTACTTCTACATCTATATATCTTTCTCTCTATAGGGACATGATGGATTTTTTAATTAAGGGTCTGTCACACTCCAGTCACTTTTAGGTGTATTAATTATTATAACAACCCTTTGAAGCAAGAGTTAATGCTGTCAGTTTTCAATATACCATGTTACATAGAAATGGCAAAATTAGGAATGAATCACAGAACACCACAGAGATTTCAGTAACAGGTTCTTAATCCAGGTTACCAGGAAAATTGCATTTGGAGCTTAAAAGAAATTATAGGTACAAGAACACATATCTGGAATTCTGATTCCATTAGTCTAGGATAGGATCTTACAGATGCATGCTTTCAGAGCTAGGATAGGAGGATGTGACACAAAGTTCACTTCCAGATATATTGCTTATTATTATTCTACCTTACTTCTCTTCATCTTTATTCCAAAAAGAGAAAGCAGCCAAGTTTCCCAGATTGCTTATCACTGAGAGTCCTGTCAGGTATGTACATTTTACCTGAAGGTTATGAATTCAGGATGTATTGTCCAAAAAGACTTTCTGCTCCTGTTTATTTTGACATCACAAGAATCTGTTGTGCTGATAAATTTCTAAAATATTTTATGAGTTATTAAGTATGCAATACTAATATTACAGGTAAATAGAATTTATTGGCAGGATAGGAAAATTGTTGCATCAATGGTGTAACTTAGTAAAATACTTAAGTAAAAATCTTGTGTATTTATTTTTATAGGATATTTTTGCCATTGCAAATACTTCTTGCCATCCTTTAGTTATTCTATTGACAAAATTTTACTTATATTGACACTAATGACCACTTACTTACTTGATTTGTAATTTCTTAATGATTTTAAAATAGAATTGGAGTACTACATGTTCCTAAAAATGTAGATGTCCAGCCTGGGTCATCTACATAAAGGAAATAAGGAATGAATACTACTAAGTTATAAGCACTAACCTATTAAATTATCTTAAATTGAGTAGCTACTATGTGTTAGATATTATGCTAGAATTTATTTTCTTTTCTTTATTTAGTCTTCAAAACAAAGTGGAGGTTGAAGAACCAACCTTGTCCTCTACCATGCAGAGGTGAGGTCAGTTGCCCAAGAACATATTACACAATACATAAATTGGAGCCAAAGTGAATGTAAGTCAGCCCTGCCTCAAAGCATTTGCCTTTAGCTTCTTATCTAATGGCTACAATTTTTATGATTAGTGTCATAGGCAAACATCACTTTCTTATTATTTCTATAAATAAAATTTATTTAACAGCAGAGTAGAAAAGCTGTGCATTATGAAACAGGACATCTTAGGTTTATGTTATATTTCTACTAAGATCTGTCCCTGTTCTAGCTTTATGTAGTTTCTTCATCTAAATACAGGGAAAAAAAATACAGGACCTATATCTTAGTTTGTTTAAAAAATGTAATGCAAAAATTTATGTTAAAAACACTTAACATAGTCTTTTTTCTTATAGCAGGTGCTTCATAAATGCAGTTATTGTTGTAAGAATTTTATTGGATAATAAGACCATATAATTTCTGTTCACCTCTCTATGTTAGTTTAAAAAACCAGGGTAAGTTGGAACTGATATTATTACACTTTATAAGCCTTTATATGGCAACACAAAATTATAAGAGCATATTTTTTGTATCACATCTCCAAATCTAGGGAATTTAATTGAGTCTTCTGAATAAAATCATGCAGTATATGAGAAGAACTGTGCTTTAGAGATGATTGGAGTCATGCAGGATAAATGGTCTGGATGAACTTATATGGAAGGAAATGGTGACCTTTGAGTTAGTGGTTTATATCAGGCTAAATGGAATAATCTGGGAAGCAGGAACATCCAAGTGTCTTATACACTATGCAGGGAAGAATGACAGGTGTTCTGGTAACATCATCTAGTAGACCATTTTTCCCACAGTTATCAAATAGTGGACAACTAGTACACCAACCCCTTTTCAGAAGCTAAGTAATCACAGGAAATATAAAAAATAACAGTAAGCATCTCTATCACTACTAGAAATATAGTCAATATTATATTAGATAGCCAGCAAACTGAAGCAATTATGAGGATCAACATCAATAACCATTTCTGAGAAAACAATATGAACTATGAAAAATTAGAAGAATTTTTGACAATTTCATTTATACACTGATCATTGGCAAAACTAGTTTTAGAAGTAAAGAAGGGCTATGAGAGTTATGCGGTCAATGATTTGGAAGGTGGCTGAAATGGGCCATGCAAGAGCTGACACTGCTAAATCATAAAAGAAAACTTGTGTAATATTTCATGGGTTCAAATCCTCTTCCACTGTGGTAGATGTCTTTTTACTAAAATAAATAACACAAACAATAAAGAGGCCCAGATAGACTCAGTGTACATACACCTTAAGTCAAGACAAGATGAATAGAAAACTACATATGAAAGTCTGACTCTGAGAAATAGCAATTGAGCAAGCGAGTAAATGTCAGAGCAGAAATTAAAATAGTGCTAAAAGGAATAATTGATATCCTCGCAAAAGACACATTTAGAAATCATTACAATTTAGAGGAGTATCTTAAAAATTGAAGTCAACAGATGGGAATGACTAAAAAAAATCTCTGTGAGGCTAAATAATTAGTTTATATCAGGAATTTACTATTGAGGAGTTGTGTGAATCAGGGATATACTTAATCCTCTTTGCCTCAGTTTTCACATCTGTTAAGTGGAGATAAAAATTTCTGACTATAGGACTATACATAATTTTAAACAGGTTAATGTACGCAAAGTACTTATTCTATTGTATACTCTTATTAAGTTGTTAGAAAAATTAATTATAAGAGTAATAAAAACAAAGGAAACACAGGTATTGTAACAGAAGAGAAAATTAAAGATATAGGAAAGAATCATGAAATTATAAAATGTTACATAAATAACAATAATAAGTTTTTATCATGTTGGGTTGAATCATGAGAGTGATGGTTTATAGATAATAAAATGTCAGATGTCAAATGTCAGAAACTTCACATGGATCAGTATAAAAATTTTGTAATTTTTATAAATTCTCTTTTAGAAAAATAAATCCATTTAAAAAGTTTATCTATACCTATACCCTGTACATTTTGATATTGTAGTCTTGAGCATACTTTAGAAATAGTTCATATTAAATAACAAAAATGAAATAATTATAGTTACAATTCTTGAAACTTCTTTGTTAGTGAAACAACTCAAATAATATTATTAAGATTACAAAGAAGGAATCCATTAATTGCTATTTCATTTTAATTTCAACAGGTAGATAATCTTGTTTTTAATTTCCTTCTTTTAAAAGTAATTCAGAAGGTGAGATGGAAGTACTTAATATCTATTCAATGTACTTGAAACAGAAAATATTTTCTAGAGGTAATAGCAATTAGACATGTATAATTATACAGAAGAGCAATTTCTTTAATGAGATTTCACTAGAGTTATTTAATTTGTGATTAGATTATACAAGAGTGGAAAATATTTGAGTTGGTAAAATGACCTAGAAGATTAAAACCTTTTCTTATTTTATTTTGTGTAACTGAGAGTGTTTGTGAAATAACTTGGAGATGTGCTTAATTACATCTGTTTCTGCTGTGGTAATAAATGATCCTTTTGAATGTTGTCATTCAATTGGAATGGAAGATGTATTAAAATATATTCATGTTTTAATATAATGGAAGGTTTATTAAGAAAATTAGATTAATGATGTCTTTCATAATTTTCAAATAATAAAAAGTCACTTAGGTGTGTTAATATATTACATATTTTACAGAGATTTATTTGTGAGTAGCATATTTTCAGGATAAATGCAATTTTACTCCATAATTTGGCTAAGAATCTAAAATTCTATAGAAAAAAAGGGACTTTAAAATTCTAACAATGTAATTCAGAGAAAAAAGTTTCCTCATTGATCCGAGCACAAATCTTTTGGAATCCTAGAAATATATTAATCATTTTCACTTCAATGTAATACTTTGGTTAATACCTCACTTTTTGTGTCTTTAGGGGAAAAATAACTAATGGGAACTCAGCCTCTGATTTCAGCTGAAGTATTTTTAGGAAAGATGGTGAAGTAAGAAACTTGTCTTGCTTTAATGCAAACAAGTGGAGAGCTTGCTGAAAAGACCCAAGTTCCTCTTGATAGTGAAGATGGTAATTGGAACACCTTCCTTGTTCAGGTCTTCAGTGAGATCCACCAGGTTTTTGATTCTCATTGGTCATGTGCATTGGCCAGGATTCAAAACAATCAAGCCATGAAAAAAGCAGGACCTCAGTAATCCAAATGCAGAGGACCTGCAACTGCAGAGTGTTCTGTTTAGAAGCAAGGACTGGGATAAAAGGAGTTTGGGCAATGGCCAAGAAGAACTTGAAGAATTTCAAGTCTTCTCTTCCTAGCTAAAATAGTTTGAGCAATTTAGTTTACTCCTCTCTCTCCATTTGCTTATTTATAACACAAAGTCAATGATACTTACTCACAAGGTAACTTGAGATGACTTAATACACTAAAATTATTTTTAAAAGTATTACTCATATTATAAGAATGCAATAGATCTTAGTAATTACTGCTAAATATACTTCCCTTATGCCTATACTGTTTCTAATATATGATTTTGAATGCTAAATTCAGGGTACATCTTAAGGGGAGATTAACATAGATTGTTTTTGATTCTTCCAGATGAACTGGAAGTTATTTCTCAATAACTTAATATCCTGCTACAAACTGAACCCTAATTTCATGGTTTATTTTATTTTATTGAGATTCATCTACCAGACTTTTCTTATGGTTACTCACTCCATAACCGCTCTCCTTTCATCCATTTGAGAATTTATTTGATGCCATTCAGTTGGATGCTTCTAATGACACACCTTGAGGCAGAACAGTGGGCATGTTTGAATAGGGTCCATTTCATGATTGTTTCTTCTACTAATTTATTCACTATTTTCTCAAAGTAGGAGAAGGGATTAGAAGGATGCAAGCTCTTTCAATAGATCTTATATTGTTCTGATCTCTGCAAATCATAAGAATTTTTAGAGATTCAAGTTACATTATTTTCATTTTTAAGTTTCATATTGAGAACTACAGTTCCTAAATCTTGGACACAAATATTACTTGGTGTTTTGTTCCACCATTGTAGTGATTACAAGTTGAGTGATCACACTACACTTACTCATGTTGCTTTACTGAGTTCAAATTAGGTTATATGAGTCTAAATTGCCCTTATAGTTAAATATTAAGAAAACAAAATAAAGTGAAAATTAAAGAAAGAGATTAGCAGGACTGTGGTGAGTGAAGGAAGGACCAGAATCAATCACATATGAGCCATAGAAGAGAGAGAAAAAATGCTATCAAGACACCAAACTAAGCTTAAGTGGGAGGAATAGAAAACTAAGTAAATACATACTGAAGAGCTTTGGACTTCCCAGTAACAAATGACCCAAAGTCATGTATTGATAGGAAGAGAACAAAGGTTCATTTGGAAATTTGGAACTTGATAGTAGATATGTTTGTCAAACTAGGTCTAGGAAGTTCCACTTAAAAATTAATGACACCTGCTTTTTCTATTATGCAGTGCCCTTTTAGCGCATTATTGTAAAATATAAAATTAAAGTAATGGAAAAAGGTAAACTTATTCACACTTGGATGGTGTTTTTTGGCCATCTACTCACATATCGCTCAAATCTCTGAAGTGAATTGATCCATCTCAAATGAAGAATATATCAAAATAAATAACTGTATACCAAGTTCCTTTGTTTGTACTTCATCTTTCCTCTCTTTTTCTCTTTCTCTTCCTAGTATTCGCTCTCCTTTTCTTTTCCTTTATGGGGCTGCAACTTTAGTATGAAAGTTTGAGAATGAGAGTGACTGCAAATTAGAAGGCATTTTTATGGTTTCGGAAAACTAAGACACAAGGAAGGTAATCAGGGGAAAGAAAGCAAAATGCTGGTCTTTCTAGTAAGGAAGGAAGTTCCTCAGGTATCCAAACTATCTCCCCATGGGAACAAGTGGACAGGATTTCACAAAGGAAGCATTCCTAAATAATATGTCATGTACCCATTTATTATTTTTTTAAATTTATACAAAAAATATAGAGTATGATCAAGAGGAATTCCTTGTGATAATGTTCATACATGCACATGGCATTGTTTGCTTAATTTCGTTCTGCTGTTCCTCCCCTTTCCCATTCCTTCTCCCTCTACATCATTTCCCTTCTACTTCACTGTTCTCATTCCATTTTCATGAGCTCCTCCCCCCATTTTTAATTCATTATTTCTCCTTAGCTTTTGCATATAAGAGAAAACATTTAACCCTTCACTCTCTGAGTCTGGCTTATTTCAGTTAGCATGATGTTCTCCAATTGCATGCAATCCATTTACCAGCCAATGACATAATTTCACTCTTCTTTTGATCAAATAAAATTGTGTGCATACACCATATTTTATTTATTCAATAGTATATCAATGGATACCTAAGCTGGTTTCATAACTTGGTTATTATTATTGTAATTCATGGATAGATACTAAGGAGTGGGATAGCTGGATCATATGGTGGGTCCATTCCAAGAGTGCAGGCATAAAATACTTTCCATATAATTAATATGGGCAGCTGAAATTCAGACTGATCCAAACACAGAGAACTTCTTTGGGTATTCACTTTCCATATTAATTAAGTGAGTGCTGAACTTGAATTTTCGTGTTAGGTTTGAATCTAGAAATTATAGTATACTTGGTATCCATTTTGGAACCAATTCTTTGAGATTTGCTTTGCAATTTTAGATTATTAGTGTTTTTTTAGTTTGTTTATTAATTTGTTTTTTTTTCAGTGCTACCTTTTGGATGTTACAGGCATCCAACTCAGGGAACTGAACTTGTGACTCTCCAAAGCAAAACGGTGACATGAAGACTGAGCTCTACAGAATAAGTTAATATTAGAAGAGTGTTCCCAAGTTGTTCATGACCAAAGAGTGAATCAGAATATCAATTGGCATATCAGTTTCATGGGCAGGATGGCAGTGTGTGGTGGGCAATCAAGGGCTAGATGGACTTGGATGAACTTGCAAAACTGAAAGAGTGAATGAGGGGATAAAGAATTTTGAGAGATGAACGAGTTTGGGTCTTTTATGTGAATTGGAATCAGAATAATTAAATTCAGTTTTTGTTCAAGAAGTTTTTCTCAAGCCAGGCCTCATGCTCAGAGGCAGGGCATCGTAATCCTTCAATTGAGTGTAGGCAAATAAGTGCAACTGGTTCGCAGAATTTGAAGAAGTGGAAGCAACTGGGATATTGCCTATCAGTAACAGAAATGTCAGAAGAGAAGAAAGCATCACTACATTAACAATGATTCACTTGATCCTAACTGGGCCTCTCTTGGATACTCTGAAAAAATGATGGATTATTAATATCAGGAATTAGGGATGTTTGGAAATTATTTGCTCTGAGATTAAGATAATGCCTGGCAAGAGAAAAATTGCTCCTTTCACACACAGTATTGTAGAATCTAATTAGAAATTTCTGCTTTGTGAAGAGGAAACTATATAACACTATTATTTTCATGTTTTATATTGCCCAGACGAGTGCTTGTTCAGCAGTTTGGCCATACCCAGAGATGTGGAAATTTAGAAACAGTGATGTTCAACACTTAGACAGTGACCCTAAAAATGTGAAAACACTCCAAAGCAACAAAGAAACAGTAAGGTGATTGGTTAGTCACAGGTGATTCAGAGAAAGGATGCTAGACTCTTAAAAGAATGTCAGAGATTTGTATCCACAAGATGTGGATTTATACTTTTGCAAAGGAACACAAAAAATAGAACACTATTTACTGGAACTGAGATTAAATTGAGGGTATATTCACATACTAAAATGAGTACAAAAATTGAGATAAAAGGCATATCCTTGTGGAGAAGGTTAAGTTAAACACCCAACCTACTCCCTAATAGTCTATTAAATCCTCTTAGGTAGGACTGGGTAGTACTGAATTTCTTATGCAATAATTCCAACTAAAGTAATTTGATTAGTGTACCTCAAAGCAAAAAATAAAATAAAATCTCATATTCGAAAATGATAATCACAGAGAGCATGCAGCCCTTTGATTTGTATAAAGGAGTTAAATTCAAAACCTTGAAATTACCATACAAATTATTTGCCAAAAATGAGAGCAAATATTAGAACTCCATCTTAAATTTTTCCCTAGATGGGATAAACCTCATGATAACATAAACATATTCGGATATTATTTTATCTGTATCATTTTATTCTACCATGGTTTTTAAAGCTTTATTGATTTATAGTGTATTATACTTATATATAATATTGATATATATAGATGACACAGATACACACATACATATATATGTATATGTGTATGTGAAGTTGAATATATATACACATATACATTATAATGAAAATGGGAAACAAATAAGAATATACAATAAATTGGATGTATTTATAGTGTATTTTGGTGGGTTTCAACAATTCTATACACTTTTAATACCAACACCAAATTAAGATTATAAGCATATCCATCACTTCTAATTTTTCTTCTGCTATTTTGAATCCCTCTCTCCTCTTCTTAATTCCTACATCTAAGTGACTGCTGCTATACATTCTGTAACCGTAGTCTGTTTTGCAGTTTGTAATTTCACTAAGTGGAATTATAGATTATATATCAATTTTTTATTTTGATTTTTTTTTCTGTTCAGCATATTTACTTTCAGTTGTGTGTCTCACTGGGTTCAACGCTCTCCTTTTTTCTTTCCTCAGTATTATGCTCCTGTAAGAATACATCACAGCTAGAATATACATTCTTCTGTTGATGGACGTTTGTGCTGCTTCCAGTTTTTAGTGAAATAAACTGTTGAGAAGATTCATGTATAAATTTATGACCTTTAGAGTCTTCATTTAGTTCAGAATATATATATATATATATATATATATATATATATAAATGTATTCAAAGGAGAAAATTAAGAAAAAATAATGAAAACTCATCCAAGAGAAGTGATGGGTGTATTGTCTTCTTTGGGGGTAGCACTGACATCTTTTCTACATGACAGCTTGGTGCATTCCATCAAGACAAGTGTCCACTCACTTTTTATAGACTCAGAATGAATATAAGCTGAAATGAGATTCTATATGAAATTGTAGTAAACTAAATTTTCTATGTTTCAACTTTAAATATCACCTTACATTTCTTTATTCTCCCAGTATCTTTTTAAGGAGTTGCACTGAAGATGCTAAAGCTTCATAACTGTAAGTTTTGGAATACAATCATCTCTAAATTATTTCTAATCAGATTTAAAGGTTTTCGTGTGCAAACATTTATACTCTATGCTTTGATTTCTGAAATGTTCTGAAAGACCAGATTGAAATTCATTAAGTCTAAAAGCATTTAAGACTCATTATAGGCTGTTCTGCAAAACAATGATAACAGGAAATAAATAAGAACATTAAAACTACATTTTCACAGTGACTCAATAAGTACTTTCTATAAGTTGAAGTCCCTGACAGGTAGAATTACTTGTAACCTTAGGAATCATCAATTCGAGGTGTTGATGATTCATTTGACACTCATATGGGTCAAGGCATTTGCTCAGTTACAGAAGAACAGTTGTTAGCAACTAAGTTTCCAAGTCTGTTACCAGTAAGAACTTGGTTCAATTTTATTTTCCTTATTATCTCTTTCTGTTCCTGTTTTCACCACAGTTTTTGAAATGGTTTCCAAATTTGTGGAGATGCTACATTTTTCATAATAGTAGATGTGGTATAGTTTGGATCTTGCATTTGAATCTTTATCCCCAAAAGCCTACGGGTATAGTTTAGTCCTCAGTGTGGCACTATTGGGAGGTGGTGGAGTCTTTAAAGGTGGAACCTAATGGGAAGTCTTTAGGTCATTGAGTGCATGTCCTTGATGGGGATTGTGAGACTGGCCCTTTTCTTTTATTTTTGCTTCCTGGCCATGAGGTGAGCAGTTTTGCTCTGCCAAGCAGTCCTACCATGAGTGCTGCCTCACCACAGGCTCAAAAGCTATGAGGTCAATTGATCCTGAAGTTGAACCAAAACTGTGAGCCCAAGAAAACTTTTCTGTTTATTCCTTGATTATCTGAAGTATTTGTTATAGAAATGGAAACCTGACTAACAGTTTTCTGAGCCAGAAGGTATCATTTTACAAAGACAAGCTGTCATCACTGTGCAAGCTCTGAACTTCTGTTCATGAAGAGATCCCAAATCATATTTTTGTTCTTTCTGTAAGTAAAATGTTTTCTTTATTTACTTTAGCTTAGCGTTGATCTTGCTGGTAGAAAAAAATAGCAACAGTTTGCTTTAGCTTATATGTTCTTTTAAAATGTCATAGCCTCTTTTCTCCTACCCAACCACCACATTCCCATCTAAGAAATTTTCTCTCTATAAAGTTTCTTCTGCTTTTCTCTATTAATAAAAAATAGAAAAGTTTATGTTGTATAGTGGATAGACTATATGCTTTGTCTTATATTGTCAGAGTACAATACCAATCAGTAACTATACAAACTTATACATATGAATTTATCTCCCAAAGCTTCATTAGAAACTATTTACAATATTCTCTACTGTGCCTGTTTTAAAGATTATTTGAGAAGGAAATTAGGTACTTTATGGGAATGCTTTTTATAAACAATGTAACTACAATTTTTCATTCAACTTCCTGAGATTGACTGAGTGAAATGTTAAAAAAAATCTCATCACAATACTAAGTTGGGTCCATTTGGGTTCCTATCTATGGCATGGTAGGGTACAGAGCTATGAATTTTGGAAATCTGGATCTACTTGTGTCAAGACCACTAAAATGATTTTATGAAAGTGTGTCTAGATTTTTGACCCCAAGTGTACTAAACACATGATGGAATGTCCTATGGTGGTAAAATCAGTACAGGGCAGAAAGCACATTATAATTTCCCATAGGTCCAAAGATTTGTATTGCTTTGATTTGTATAAAGGAACCATAGTTAATCTGAGGCAATTCATTTTCATTTAGACATGTTCATTCAGGCTGTGTGTACTTAAATAAACTTTTCTGGAACAGGCATTGCTAATCTATGGATGTGCAATGATAGATCAACATGGGTCCTAACTTACATAACTTATAATTGGCTACATAAATCTCTACATTACTTAGCTCAAGGTTTTAATGAGTGAATAAATCTATATGATGTTTTGTGACTTTGACAATGAGTTTTAAAGTACAACATCTGATTATACTAAAGAGAACACTTTTCTGCATCTTCATTTGTCTCTTGGCATTTAATTCCTGTTTGTGTTTCCATTGTTGCTACATTCAGAATGTTCCCACCTCTGTCCCTGGCAAAATCATATATTGAAACTTAATTGTCAATAAGATGGTTTTAGTATTTTCAGATTTTGGGAGGTAGGATCATGAGGATGGAGGCCTTGTGAATATGATTAGTAGCTATATAAAAGAGATTGCAGAAAGCTGCCTTGCACTTTCTACCATATGAAGGCGTAGAACAAAGTCACCATTGATGAATTAGAAAGGGGGCCCTCTCTAGACACAGACAGTTGGTGACTAAATCTTGCACTTTGTACCCTTTAGAAATGTGAGAAATAAATTTATGTTTAAAAAGCTACCCACTTTATGGTATTTTTTATAGCAGCCCAGGTGAACTAATGTAACTATTTATTGATATAAATTCCCTATTTTCATAATATCATCTTACTTCATATTTTGAACAGTGAGTAGTTTAAAAATACGTTATTAAACTGGGCTCGATGACTCACACCTGTAATCCCCATGATTTTGGATGCTGAGGCAACAGGGCTGCAAGTTCAAGACCAGTTTTAGCAACCTATAAAAAATAAAAAGGGCAGGGGATGCAGTTCAGTGGTGAAGTGCTCCCGGTTTCAAAACTTCCACATCTTTGACAAATTTCAGCTGTATTGTGAGAAAAATACTTTGGAAATTATACATTAGAAGCCACTATGCTAGAAAATAGTATTGGATGATAATGAGAATTTTTTAAAACCTGTACTTAAAGTGTATAGAATATATGACATGTATAAATACGGTCTCTGCATGTGAAAAACTTTCAGATTTGACATTTAAAACATCCCTGAATCTCTAATACTTTACAGAGAATGATTCTAATTTTAGTTTATAATTGAATTTTTAAAATACACATGAACTTACGTCTTTTCTTGCATGATGATCTTTAGTCTTCCTTGTGAATTCTGGCTAAGGTAAAAAGAATAATTTTAATTTCAAATATTTAGAAAGTAGATGGAAATGTACCTGCTTTCATAAGTTATTTTTCCAATTTAAAGGTCAAATAAGTCTTGGGTAAATCCTTATTTTATCACATTTTATTCATAAAACCCTTTTTAGTCACATAAAATTTAATTGCTAAAACTAAATGTAATATTTGCAAGAAAGATGATGAGTTTCATTTTCAGTTTTGCTGTGGTAGTTTTAGGTGTTAAGAGAAGGGTGAACACTCCTTTTCATAGAGCAGCTATGGAAGTGTGAGTAGCAGTTAAGTATCAATCCCATGACTAGGGGCTCCTTCTCACCTCTGCTGACTTTACTGCTTGTAAAGTTCTGAAGTTGAAGAGGAGACATAAATGCAGAGTCCCAGATATAGTACCATCAATCAAGTAATCTAGGCAGACAATTGGCTAATTGGTTATATCAAAATTATTTTACTATTGAGGTGAATAGTTTTGGTTTCATTGGAATATTCATCTATTCTGGATATGTGTTTGCTTTTTTTGTCTGCAGTACTAAGGCCAGAATAACTATGTGATTGTTGATCGCAAATTTGACTTACTAACATAGGATCTTGCATAAAACACATGTTATATCATAGGACATCTCTGGTGTGAAACTCTATAGGGATCCTGCCTTCCAGGAAACTGTATAGGCATTGGACCAAAACACACACACACACACACACACACACACACACACACACACACAGTGCAACTTTCCCCAAAGATAAAATAAATACATTCCAAAACCAAGGAGGAAAAGTAAGATTACTGCCTGTTATTGTTCTTAGCCACCTTGAAAATTTTGAGTTTTATGCCTATTTAAGTCTACACTTTGCTGGTTAGAAGCACTTGTCACTGAAGGTCATAACTCCATTAGGATATACTGCAGGAGTTCTGTTGAAAGAAAACCATTCTTGCTGCCTGATCACTTTGGAGTCCTCATGTAAAAGATAAAAACATGCAGAAAGGAGTTAGTACCTTAATGGAGATAATCAGCTCTACTTTTCATGAGAAAACTGTGTAAGTAATATGTAATAGAGTCAGGGATGGGTATATTCAAAATTTGTATATTTCACTGGCACTAGCTACAAGTAGGAAGTTTAACTTGTTTTCTTAATTATGATGTGAAAAACATCTTACCTTTAGTGATTGCAACATCAAACTCAGCAACAGAGTGTACTTCCCAGTTAAAGGTCAAATAAGCCTTGGGTAAATCTGGACGTATCCAGATTCAAGTGATACAGTTGATAATCTATACTTGTGATGCACTATGCTAAATCTTAGTCTGCCTGACTTAAACAGAGCTGTGGCTACTGTTCATTCTCCTGATCAGGCTGTCCCCTCAACTACATGCAGTGCAATCTCTTTGTTTTGTTGACTTGTAGTTTCTTTTAACCCTGTCCAAGGAGGATATGTTTCAAGATCCCCAGGGGACACCTAAAACTATAAATAGTAATAAATCTGACAGATATGTCGGGTTTCTGTTTGTGACTAAAAGGCTCAGGGGTTACTCCAGGAAAATTGGGCTGACTGGGCTGTGCAAAATAACCACACAAGAGACACAAATACCTTTTTCTTTGGGATCACTGTGATGGCTTCTCTGAACTTAAGGGTCCATAGAAAGAGAGAGAGAGAGAGAGAGAGAGAGAGAGAGAGAGAGAGAGAGAGAGCACATGCTGACCTCTTTTATTGAGGAGAAACTATTCAAATGAGGCAAGGGGTCAGGTTTCAGGTGGCTGAGTCTATCTTCATGATGTTCACTGTCAGCAGGTTGACTGACATCTAGGTAGGCCACACCCAAGGGCACAGTAAGAGAAGAGGACATACACAAGGCACTTCCATGGAAGATTCTATCCTAAAAAGGGCAAGAGGTAATATTACAAAGGAACATGTGAGCATAGCTCCACCCATGGGGCTGTAGGAAGCCACGCCCAGAATGACACAGTCACTGGAACCCTAGAAGAGTGGGGCAGTCTAACAAACATGTGTGCCTGATGCCACATCATCCAGCAGGGGAGTTAACTCAGTCACATGCAAGGTTGGTCTCCCACACAGATACTGTTCTTTTTCCAATAAATAAAAAACTATGAGAATATTAAAATTTTAAATTATGCACAGTAAGAGATTAAAAACAACAAGAAAATAGAACAATTATAACAGTATACTACAAAATTTTTATTTGAATGTGGATAGTCTTTCAAGTCTTAATTTCTCATTACACTATAGTAATAGTTTTGGACTGTAGTTGACTGTGGGTAACTGAAACTGTTAGAAAGTGAAATCGTGGGTAAGGAGAACTATCAGTAGTTAAAGTCTCCAGGATCAATTCTCAACAAACAAAAAATGGGATTTGGTGTAGAGTTGAACCAGCCCCTTTATCCTTTTGGGAAGTGGGTCAATTCTGAGGTGCAATCTGTGTGTTTTCTCATAGTTTCCCCAGTGACATGGAGCCTTAATTTTCCACAGAGGTCATCAGTTAATTAGGAATACTTTTATTGACATTTTGTTTTTCATGCCTCATGTTCTTTTCTCTATATAAAATTAAAAAGTTATTAAAATATAAGCATAAAAGAATTAAGGCAGGATTTTCTAGGCAAATTTCACAGTCTCATTATGCTATATGTGGCCACATGCAGATGTAAAGTAGGATGGCAATCCACAAGAATATTTACCTAATACATTTCATTTCATTTGATTTTGGTCCAAGTGGTTCATTGTCTGACATTTCTTAACAAAATTTAAGTTTCTCCACTCCAGGATGTGTATGATTTTTGGTATGGTTTCTACTTCCAGACAACAAATCTATTTATATTATAAACTTGGCTTTAGACTCGGTTACTTTAATGTAACTTAAATTTCATCTCTTTTGTCTCCATATTATGCTGATGCTGAAAATGTAATAGATGCTACAGCAAAATAAATTTATATGAGAAAGTGTGAGAAAGAATGTGTATCTGCCTCTGGGTATCTTTCAATCTCAATTTGAAATATTAAATAATGTTTGCACCCTCAAAGAAGGTTGAATTGGGAGATATCAAATGGGCAGCTATCTTATTTAGAGTTGGCAATTTTATTCCTAACAGAATAGCTATGACCAAACTTTCAATTTCATTATTCTTTAGCTTAGTTTATGGTCAGTTGCCTTTACAGTCATTTATTTGAAAACTGTTCTTTAGAATGAGATTAAAAGAAATTTATGATGTGTTTCACAATTCCACTTGTAGTATTATGTGACTCTAGGGATAATAAAATTGAGTATGTTTCTTGATATTCTTTTCTAAATACCACCCCAGGAAGACTTCTCCAGTAGTAGAATAATTTCAATTTTTCTTCTCCATCTTAAAGCTAGAAAATATTTTACTGAAAAAAGCCAACAGAGTATGTATAGATATTTTAAATATATTCATATATAGGGTTTGTCTTTTCTCTTTAGTAGCAATTGTTATTTAAATAATGATGTTGAAAAAATATATGACCTTGTGCTACCCAACCAATTAAATAGAGGACCGGATACATCTTTAAGAGACAATTCTACTTAACAAAGGATTATTGAATACTTACCAGGTGCCTTATACTGAAGTAAATCTTGAAGTAACAGGTCAGTGAATGCAGCTGAGTCTCAGCTTTGATATTTGCTGAAAATGTGACTAAGATTATTTATTATAAACTTCTCTGCTATTTAAAGGATATTAGAAATACTTGTCTAACAAGCTTCATGTTAAGATTAAATGAAATAATACATACCAAATGTCAAGTAGTGTTTAGAGCAGAGTGATCCACAAATGTTAGTTATATTTGGACTCCAGGGACTCAAGGCTCAATGCACAAGACATCTTGCATGGAGATAATTTAACATGTAATTAAAATACAGTGGAATAGGTTTTCTTGTAAGTGAAAAAAAGGATGTGTCATAATACAAAAGAGGCATCTTGAACAATATCCTAAATACTTACTTTAGATCCAAAGAAAATATAAAATTTAGCAGAGGGCCAAGGGAGGATATGGCATATTGTAGAATGAAAGAAGAAGTCAGAAGAAAGAAAGAGATGCACTTCCAGGAACTAAAATGATGTGCAGGTCAGTTGCAATATGGGATCTGACCCCACATCAACAGTTTCAAATGCAGCCACATCAGGATTCATTGGTCCACTTTATACTTTGAAAGTCACTTTTATCCATGTAGGATTCTGTATTTGTCAGGCATTAGTTCACTATTTTATCTCATACTGGTCCCTTTGGAAAAGAATTTTAACTATTGGCAGATAACAAACTCATTATTGTTAAGTACTATTTTCTAATTGTCATTTGAAAGCAATATATCTTACTATTGGTTAAAAAATAGTGTTCTTTCTTTAAAACAAAATAAAACAGATTTTTTGCTCCACTTTTTTGAGAAAATGTCTAGCCAATACCCAATTCTGAAAAAGTAAAGTTTATTTTTGGTTATTCTTTCAAATAAGAGTGAAAAATCAAACAATTGCCAAGTGTTTTGGAGTATTTTTTGTATACTTCCCACTTTATGACACAGAATATTAAAATAACAATCCCACAAAGGTCAAGGTATAACAACATTAATAGGTCTTATTTCTTCAACAAGATTATTTTTAGTGAAAGTGTCTTATTTATAAAGTTTTAGTTGACAAGTTGTGCATATTTATGGGATATAGTGTGACATGTTGTTATGTGTGCATATACAATGTATAAAGATCAAATCAGGATAATTAGCATGCTCAACACCTCAAAAATTAATCATTTACCTGTTGGGAACATTCAAAATCTTTTCTTATAGCTATTTTGAAATACATAATAAGCTATTTCTAACTCTAGTTACTCCACCATGCTGTAGACCACACAACTTATTCCAATTTATCTGTAATTTTGTATCTGCCAAACAACACCCCTTCCCTTCCCTCTCCAGATTGTGGTAACCACTACTCTGCTCTACTTCAAAAAGATTAACTGGTTTAGATTTTACACGAGTCAGAAGAGGGAAAAAAGTATATAAAAATGTATGACAAACAATGAGTAAAAACATAATTCAATGACCACAATACGTTTGGTGACACTGGCTCAATTTGTGCTCAGGTTGCAGGTCACTATTGCTTTTGAACTATCAGCATAAAAGGGGAAATGGCATTTTAATATTGTTATAGAAATTGTTTTGCCCACAGAGACCCTGAAAGAGACTTAGGGATCTTGAACATAATTGTCTAAAAGCAATTAGATTATTAAGCCAAAGTTATCTAGGAAGAGAAATTAATATTTGACATGTAAAAATTATATATATAATCATAGCATACTTTTTGAAGTTTGAACAGAACAAGCAAATCTATTTCCTCAAATACTTTCTTTTGTGTGTGTAAAAATATTCAAAATCCTTTCTAGCTTTTTATGATATAGAGTTGTTATTTTCTATAGTCGCCCTGTGTTATGGTTTAGATATGAAGTATTCCCCTGAAAGCTCATGTGTGAGACAATGCAAGAAGGATTAGAAATGAAATGATTGTGTTATGAGAACCTTAACATAACAAGTACATTGATCCACTTTAATGGATTAACTGGGTGGTCACTGTTGGCAGGTTGGGGATAGTTGAAGGAGGTAGGACATTGGGGGTATGCCTTTGGGATGTATATTTTGTCCCTGGTGAGCTCTCTGCTTCTTGATTGTCATGTCCTGAGCTGCCTGTCTTCATCAAGCTGTTCTGCCCCATATTCCTCCTCACCTCCGGCCCAGAGCAAGGGAGTCAGCCACCTATAGACTGAGACCTCTGAAACCAGAAGCACCAAATAAACTTCCTCCTCTAAAATTATTCTTGTCAGGTCTTTCAGTCATAGCAGTGAAAAAGCTGACTAAAGAACCTTATTTTGCAATGTGGATTAATACCCATTGATCAATCTGTGCCCATCCATCCCTTTCCTTTCTTATCCCTACCATCTGGTAACTACTATTCCACTCTCAAGTACTATAAGATCAACTATTTTAGACTCCAAATATCAGTGATGTCTTTCAGAATTTGTCTTTTTTTGTGTGCCTGGTTTAATTCACTTAGCATAATGTCCTGCAGAATATAAGGAACTCAAATAAATTAATAGCAAAAATAAAAGCCAATGATGTAATTTAAAAATGGGCAATAAGCCTAAATAGACATCTGCCTAAAAAAGACATAGAAATGGCCAATGGGTATATGACAAAATATTCATATAATTCATCATCAGGGAAATGCAAATCAAAACACAGTTATCACCTTACTCCAGTAAAAATGGCACTTATCAAAGCAAAAGATAGAATGAGCTGATGAGGATGTGGAGAGAAAGTTTAGCAATTATGAAAAATAATATGTGGTTTTTTTTCAAAAAAAAAACTAAAAATAATGTATGTTAACCTTACTACTGTTTATATTTCTGAAGACAATAAAATCAGTATGTTGAAATAAAATCTGTACTTCCATGTACATTGTGGCACTACTCACAGTAGCCAAGAAGTAGAAACAACCTAAGTATTAATCAACATATTAATGGTTAAAATTAAGTGTGGTAAGTGTATTCAATGGAACACTATTGAGCCATAAAAATGATGAAATTTGGTTATTTTTGACATCATACATGGAAATGAAAACTGATGTATTTTAAATGGCATATAAATTTTTTAAAATTGTATTTATTTATCACATAAGACCTCTTTTAAAGTATTTAGGGAGCTGTTATGTAGCAGGAGAATTAGACATTTTCTGTATTTGGTTTCTATAGGTAGGACTAAAATAAATGTAAATAGCAATCAGATGGATTAAAGGTCAGCATAAACTTAAGACCTCTTTAATGATGAGGCTATTTGGTAAGTGTTGAGTTTCTAGGAAGTGAGCCAAGCCATGAAAAATCAGTGCTATGGAATAGGTTAAAGCACTGGAGAGGTTGTTAGGCAAAATGTCCTTTGAATTCTCCTCAAGTGTTGAGTTCTGTCTCTTTGTAATTTGTTAGTTTTACTGCCTCAGATAGGAAACAATGTAAGATACATTTAAAAACAATGGCAGTCATAACCATCACTAAGTTAGTTCTTTAAGGTTTTGTTTTGTTTTGTTTTGTTTTGTTTTAGTCCAACTCTGAAGATTCCTGTCGACCAATGGCTTTTGGAAGGAAATTTTATTGGTATTTTATTTGGTGGCAGCATTTATCCAAACACAATCTGCTCAGGCCTAAATAATAATAAAACTGCACATGGAATTTTGTTAAAACAGAAATAAATTGATTCAAATTTACTTGTGCCAGTTAATTTTTATGAATTAATTTTTTGAACCACTTTTTTAATGAAGTCTATTTCATTAGTTTAGTTTCCACAATCATTATTCTGTTTTGTGGATTTCTTTCTGTCAATTGAAAGGGCAAATTGGGGCACATTCAGTCTAGGAATAAAGGGCTTTTTTTGAGTAAAAATGAGAATGGCAACCTGAGGCAAAACAAAATTTCTAGTTCCCCAGAGTAAGTTCTCCTGAAATGATATCCAATGGGTCTGGATTTTATAGACTGAAAAAAAAAAGAAAAGAACAAGAAGGAGGTAACAGCACTGGTTATTAAAATTATGCTGGTTAACAAGAATAACATCATATGACATTGATTATAATAGGCCTCTGATATATTTCAGGAAAGAAGTGCTTTATGCAGGAAGAGGCTTTTCCTGAGGTTACTTGTGACCCCAGGAAAAGCCTGGGGTTACTTGTGATCCTGATGACATTAGAGAATCCATAGAAATCTGCTGATGAGGTCAACATGACCTAGGTGACCACCATTTCTTGCCCTGTTTCCTCCAGGATGAAGGACTTAGTGATCTTATACCTGTGATGTTTTAAATCCTTCATTATTTTTCAGTTTTCTAGTGAAGAATAGAATTTTCATATGCATCTAAAAAGAGGTAGGAAATAGGAAATAGGGAATGATATTATGAATAAACATATTATTTATTTCAATGAAACTTTGCCTCATATTAAATTCATGTAACACCTAAACAACCATTTGATGTAGTTAATTGTGGTCCAAAAAGTACAGAGATGTTGGATGATGGTCACTGGCTTTCTACATCTCAATGGTTTATGTTAATTTTGATCTAAAGTAATAAAAGTAATTTGTGTTTTGTTAACTAACAATATATACAAAAGGAAATAAAAATTTCTTTCTCTCAGGAAAGAAAAAGTTATATAGATATAAGAAGCTAAGAGATAAAAAAGATGCCCACCAGTTCTGTGAAATGCGTGAAGATGAAATCATTGGAGATTAAAAAAATGTAAAAAGAAATCTGAGGATTCTTTTATTCTTCATTCTCATTGTCTCCTCACTAACATTTAAGAACATTCCAATTACATCATTCCCATCTGAAGTGGCTATTGTGTTTCCTTAGCTTTTCAAGCTCTTCTCTTTTGCATGGGAGCTTCTTTTATCTTTAGCCCTTAAAAGATAACTCCAACCATTGTTTAGAGAACAAGCAATCTGATGTGAAGTTCAAAAACACTAAATACTGTTACATTTATGAAACTGTACTCAAGATTAGTGCATTGCAAATTTCTTATTAGCAGTCTTCACTATTTCATGGGCACATTCTCTTGTTCTTTGTTACATGCATAATGCACTGAACCTGCATGTCAGCACACCTTCAGCCTCATCTCGGGTTTTCTCCATATGGGCTTTTAGTGATTCTCTCTAAATCAATATTTGTCCTTTCTATTAAAATACAAGATCTTACAAGTAAGAAACCATTTAATGTGGGGTCTAAATCAATGGAACATAAGCTCAGAATTGTGATTCTAATGCCTGACACCTCAATACAAAGAAAAATAATTTTAAGTATAATGTGAAATTTGTCTGCAACAAAAGTTAATTCAAAATTACTTGAAATATTTATTATAAGATAAGCCTAGTCAAATAGCTTATAAGGAGAAGATTTATAAAAGTTATAGTACACTTGCCATAACACGATTATGATTTTTTGGAGTTGATTTTTATAAGCTCTAAAATGAAACACATTGGACTCATCTTTTCTTTACTTATCTATAATTCTCAGGTGTCACAGCAAAAATTGTATACTCCAAGTTAAACAGGCAAGGGAGTCTTTATCAAGGCTATTGCAATAGGAAAAAGAGACAGAAGGCAGTTCTGATGAAATAGAAGTCTGAGTTTTTAAGAGCTTGGGTTGGGAAACCCTAGGTGATCTGCATTTGCTTTACTTAAAATGAAATTAGTTTTCTGAATTTTTTATGACAAGAAGTAGTTCTAGAACTTGGAGGAAGGCACCAGGAAAACCTACATTTCTACCCTTCTACAGAAACTGAGCGAAAGAGACACAAACTTTTATTTTTTTATATTTCAAGGAGTTGGCTCACAGTCCTTAAGAGAGGCATTCATTAGGTTATAAAAATGACATAAGTCTTGGGGGAAACTTAAATACATTTCAAAGGAAAAGAGAAAGAATTTACAACTATAAGATTTCTGAAGTAACATTTCTAAGTAAAGGAAGTCTAAGGCCTAGAAACAGGGGAATCCTGTGTAAAATTTGATCAAACCCAGGATAAAAGAATACTGGCCTGTTTTATTTAGATCTATTGTCTATTCATCTTTCATTGAATTAGCTATACCAATTTCTGACAAGGAAGGCAAAGTAATTCTCTTAAAAACTTTGAAGGGTTTGCTATTGTTTAATGGACTTTTATAACTAAGATATCCATAAAGTGTTTCTTGATTAGTTATTAAGAGACCACAATGTATAAATTGCTGCCAAGTACCACAAAGAAATACAATATATAGGATCTTGTTTGACTTGAAGAGTCATAATCATGTAATTGTCATAAAAATTGGTTATTGTGATATTTTTAATATTTACAAGAAAGGGATATTTGTAGTTCAACAAATAATTGGGGGCTTATCTAAAATCTTGCCAAATATTGCATATACAGTATATACGACCACTTGGTTTTAATCAATATTTCTCAAATAGATGCATACTATCTAAACTGTGGAAGTTTATAAGCATATAAAAAGACAAGTACCACATGGAGACTCTAAAAAAGTTGAAGTCAAAGAAGCAAAGAGTAGAATGGTGGTTGCCAGTGAAGGAGAGGTTGGGATTAGATGTTAGGAGACACAAACTTTCAGTTAGAAGAAATAAGTTTAAGAGTTCCATTGGACAATACCACATGACCAGTTATTATCAACATCTGTACTTGAAAATCATGAAAATAGTAGATTTTAGGTGTTCTTAGCTAAAAAAAGTATCTGAAATAATATATATGTTAGTTTGATTTAACCATCTTATAATATGTATTCCAAACCATTATGTTGTACACTAAAAATACATACATGTTATTCATCAATTAAAATGAAATAGGAAACAAAATAGGAACAAACCTTATTATAACTAAATACAGTCTTAGATAAAGTCAAACTTGGATGTGTCATTTTGTAGGTGAGAAAATTGACACAAATAAAAAAATGAGATAGTTCTGAGTCATAGTGATTATCTATACAACTTTAGTTCTGTCACTAAGCTCTTGAATACTGCTAGAGATGGCAGATGGTACATATGATTTAAATCTTTCTAAAGAGTTGCTAAGTACTCAATTAAAAACATCTTAGATAATTATGGAAATGAACAAACATAAAGATGGAAGAATATGTGCACATATCATAAAATAAATATACAATACATATAGATGTATATTGAAATATATATATCTCAATGGCTGAGACAGTTGTAAATAAAATTGTACTTTAATCATATTGTAATGAATATTACATTTTATCAGATGTTTTAAAATGTTAAATCACATGTGTCTTGTCCTATAATTATTTATTGATCTGACCAAATGTGTGTATGAAGAAAATGCTGATCTTATATGTTGAGGAAGAGTAGCTTTTAGTAGCATTTTAGAAAAAGAAGTCACTTTGAGTGACCCTTTTTTATATAGGTCTTGACTGCTCTTAATTTGAATTGAATGGGTTTGCAGGGAGAATTACCTAGAGAACACAAGTTATTTTCAGTTGTCCACTGGGAATTAGTTAGTAAGGATTCAGCCTAGTGTGCAGAACATCTCATTCAAATTATTGGAACTTACAAACATGTATACCCAAGGAATGGTGATGTTAAAGACTTTTGTTAGGGTATGAATTAAATAGAGTATTTTGTGAAAGATTGAAAGTGGAATGTTATGGATGTAAACCTAAGCAAGCCCCTTTCCATGAGCACCCTGTTGTTGATTCTTATTGGTAATTATGCTTTTAACTTTAAGTATGGGACATAGATGTTAGTAATAAAGCAATAGATGAAAAGAATATTGCTTTAACTGAGTCAATGACAGAAAGCATTCTCAAGTAAACTCAAATGAAACTGAAGAATTTAATTCTAAAATGCCTCTGATGACACCATCATGTCTGATTTTTAAGGCAGAGGAGTATGGATAGGACAGGTAAAGTATTTCCCCATTACTGTGTCTGAAATGACAAGGTTCAAACTGAATAACTAGATTATAATGGAAAGGAAAATTTCTAGGATTTTTGATTCAGAGAAGATTTTGTCAGAAGTACAGCACCTTTGTCAGGAGGTGATACCTACAATTTTCACCCTGTATATATTTAAAGGAGTTTGTAAGTGAAAGGAAAATAACCATTTTAAGAAAATTTTTTTTACGATTAATGTTTCCTTAAATGGTGTGTATTAAATATCTTAAATGGAGATTATTGGCTTAAAGAAGTGGTGAGGGTGATTATAATACCTACTGTGTTTTTCATCTTTCCATTGCTGTGACAATACCCTAGATGTACAACTTAAAAGGAGGAAAGATTTATTCTTGTTCATGGAATCAGAGATTTCAGGCCATGGTCAACTGGCCCCATTACTTTTGGGTCTATGGCAAGGCAGAACATCATGGTAGAGAGCACATGGTGGTGGACAACTCTTCACCTCATGATTACCAGCAAGCAAGGAAAGAGATGGAAGGACTGGGTCCCAATATCCTCTTCAAGAGCATGCCCCCAGAGACCTAGCTTTCTTCCTCTAGGCTCCACCACCCCCCTAAATCACCACAGGCTGGCAAAAAAGCCTTTGACCATGGGCCTTTGGTGAACATTTAAAATCCAAACCATAGCACTTACCTTCAAGGATTTGTGAATATTTAAACTCCAAAGAGGTGGGTGGGTGGGTAGGTAGGTAACTAGTTAGGTAAATGACAGATGGATTAAAAGGACATAGATATAATTATATAAATGTCTCTTGATTTGAATTAAATAGACAAAAAATGGCAGGAAGGCAGAAATATCTAAAACAAATAAATAATTTTAATGACCTAGTGGGAATTGTCTAGCAGATGTAGCCTATTGATGCAACTAGCTCATTCCTGACACAATAAAGGGTAGCTCCTGCTTACACAACTTAAAGGGTCAGTATGTTTCCATTGTAAAGATATGAAGTGCATAGCCATATAATGAGTTCATTGTGGGTACTTGTGGTGTGCTTGTGGGTGAAAGTGTCCTTTCTTTCCCTCTCCTCAGGCTTGCCTTCAGCCATGGTGGTTACCACTCTTAGCACAGTTTGGTGTACATTCTTCTGCTGTGTATTTATATACATTTACATGTAAATAGAGTGCTTTTCCCCCTATGTGAGAGATTTATGTATAAGTACTTCTTGGCAACTTTTTTTTGGGGGGGTACTGGGGATTGAACTCAGGGGTACTCAACCACTGAGCCACATCCCCAGCCCTATTTTGTATTTTATTTAGAGACTGGTTCTCATGGAGTTGCTTGGCATCTTAATTTGATGAGGCTGGCTTGTAAGCACATACTGTATTTTTGTAATTTATCATCTCTTCATCAGCAGTTTGATCATTTGCAATATTTTGTAGTTCCAGAAGAACATACAATGAACTTTCCCATAGAAGCTTTGTGAACTTCTATAAGTACCTCTAAGGTACAGATTTGTAGATGTAAATTTTTTCTATCATATGCACAAAGTTTTTAGGTATGTTAGGTACTGCAGAATCATGTTTCAAAAAACTTTGTGGGGGCTGGAGGTGTAATTCAGTAGTCAAGTGCATGCTTAACATTTGCAAACACATCACAAGCATGTTCTCTCTCTCTCTCTCTCTCTCTCTCTCTCTCTCTCTCTGTCTCGCGCACACACACACACACACACACACACACACACACCCCTTTATGCATTTACCTTTGACTCCTAGAATGACTGCATCCTCTTCCACACATCCTTGATTCTTATGTCTCTATTATGTATTTTTTGTCATCACATTGTATACGTAGTATTGCATGTGTGCTTCCTGACTTGGTGGAATATAAAGTGTTTCATCATCTTTTGACAGATTCTACAAGAAATCCCACAGTCTTCTTGATAAGCCAGTATATTATATAATGACCAATGGCATTAATTCTCTCTGAAAAAACATTTTGTTGAAAACACAGCTTCAAAACCTCAAAAAGCTTACGAAGCTTATACAGCTTCATGAATAACTTTAAAAATATTCTTTGAAAGCTTCCCTTGAAAAATAAATCCCACAATGTTTGCTTCTCAGAATTTATTATATATATTTCCTCAGATTTTTATCTCTATTATTTTGTCTTTATTCACATATAAAGAACTTTATGTCAATGTCAAAACAAAGTATTTAGAAAATGATGATGAAATGTGTTAATAATTACTTTCACGTATTTTCTTTAACTTTTGATTGAGGTTATTGTGTCTTCAGGATTATCTATACTAAGATATCATATAAAAAATAAAAATCTCAAATTTTCCTCATATTATTTTTTAATGTTTTCATAGTTTTATGTTATTGACTACCATTTCTTCCCACACTTAAAAAAAACCATTATATCCATAGATGAAATGTAAGAAATAAGAAGCAATTTATTCTTTGTGATGTTATTTTCATTCAGGCAATATTTCTCTATATGTGTAAAATATGGAAATATTGATATTGAAATAGAAACAGCTCATATTTCCTCATGAGATATTTATCTGAAATACGACTAGAAGAAAGTCTGATAAAAGCAACAGAATATTTATTGACCATATACTATTTGCCTGTATGATGGTCTAAAAATCCATCTTTGCTCAAATGTGTATAGGAGTATTAGCTAACAAATTTTAAAATATATCATTATATAAAAAAGTTGCATACACTTGTATTGTAAAACCTTCTTAAATGTATTGGAGAAATCAAGAATGACTAGTTCCTTAGGAGATAAATGTTTACTAATTGAAAATAAAATATTCTCTATTGATTTTTAAAATGATGAATAGCACCAGAGAGCTCAGAGAAGCACAGATAATACATATTTTAAGTAGGTTTTTTAAAACATGCCTCAGTGGGCCAAGAAAGACAGATTTTTGCTCTCTCATTTTTATACATGCTTGGCTCATCCTAAATTATAGCAATGTTTCATTACCACCAAAATTCTCAAGATAAAATTCTTAGTACAACTGCTGGCTAAGCAAAAGGAAAAACATAAATTGTGTCTGTGCTGAGCAAATGGATTTGGAAGCTGACTTTTATTTGGCTTGTGGCTTCGGTTGCAGAACAGAGTTTCTGCTGATTCTGTCGAGGATCTGGCTAAGGTCAAGAAGATAATCTAATTGACAATCCACTGATCTACAGGAAGGGTGTGCCAAAATAGATGTTTTCTCTATGGTAAATAACACTGATTACTTTAACTTCACCAGTTTTGATCAGAAAAACCTAACTGCTTACATCATTTTTTTTTCTAAAAAGCACATTTCCTTCTGTGTTTATAGAAAATCCAACATTCTAGCTATAATTATTTTATTCTAATGTCTTAAAGCCTTATTACCTTTAGATAAATGATGACATAGAACAAACTGTATGCCTACTTTCAATCTCTTTAATAAAGCGCACTTCTATCACTGACTTGCTCATTATATGACCCTCAAAGGACACATTTTCTGTTTCTTAAGATGTTGGTTGTCTAATGTTTGCAAGAAGCCAAGTAACCCATGCTCGCTGTCAATCACTTCTATTCTGGATTATTTATTTTCTCATAGAGCAATTGCTAGTTCAAGCAAATAGATTTTTAGAGTGATTTCTTTGTTTTTTTTCAATGGCTTTGTTGTTGTTGTTTGTTGTTTATTCAATATGCAAATTCCTAATCTCTGCTCTAACTTACTGTTTCTTGGGTTGCTAGAAAGAGAAAAGCAGAACAGATGCTACTGGCTTCTTTTATGTACAATAGGTTCTCGTTTTCTTGAATATGTTAGCCGACTGATTAGATACCTCTCGTATTTATTGTTATGTATTCCTGCCTTTTTAAATTTGATAGAAAAGCATTGGGAACTAATGATTGATGCACCATTTGGCAACTGGTCATGTAATATTCGGCCCCTAGTGATAGATGTTCTTATTTTCTTTATATAAATACATTTTTCTGAATGTAGTATAAACTCAACATGTAGGATTGAACATGTGTTTACTTCACTATTTTCTGAAACTCCACTGAAATGTAAATAAAGAGATTTTAAAAGGCATAAAATGTCAAGGACAAATAGAATAGAAGTGAGAAAGACAGCAATGACATTTTGAGGCTGGAAAGTAGAAATAGTAAATGACACACAAACACTTCAATTCTTCTTTCTTACTTTTTTTTCTTATTATTTATTCTTAGGATTTGGCCAGAATAGATTAAGCTTTTAGGACAGCATTTCCCAGGAGAAGGTGGAGCATGAATTACCATGAGCTGGGCTAGGAACCTCCTGCTTTCCCACTGATGATTCGATTGGCAGAAGTTCAGTTTGAATATTAGCTTATAAATTCCTTGCCATGTGATTTATAAAACTCTAAATGATGTCCTATCATTCTATATCTTCATAAATATTCATAATGGAAAGTTTGGAGTCTCTTTTAGTTTGTGTCATTTAACCAGGAAGATGCTAATGTTTTTTTTTTCTTCTTCTTCTTAAACATTGATTTTGTGTTTTAAGCTTGCATACTAGATTGTTTACAGGAAAAATGTTAATTTCAACTTTAAGTAAAATAGTCTTGACCAATGGATCATGAATAAAATGGACACAAAAAAATCTGGGTAGAATTTTTTTTTTTTTTTTTTTTTTTTTTTTGGTACAGAACTGGTGATTGAACTCAGTGTTACCCTGAGCTACATCCCCAGCCATTTTTATTTTTACTTTTTGGGACAGGGTTTCACTAAGTTGCTGTGGCTGGCCTCAAACTTTTTTTTTCCTCCTGCATCAGCCTCCTGAGTTTCTGGGAGGGTGAACTCAAAAATGAATTTTGTTCTGGCTCCTTTCTACTCTCATCAATAGTAACTTTGTGGGCACTTATTATGCTAGGAAAATATAATTTTCATCTTATTTTAGCTATATTCTTATGGTTTTCTGTTATAATGTAATGATTGATCCCCCTCAAAATTCATATGTTAGAAACCCTAATGCCCCAAGTGACTGAAGCTTTCTCTGAAAAGCTTAGTGTTGTTATAAAAAAGAGACACCAGATCTCACATTCTCTATCTTCCTACCCTCTTTCCTTATCTCTCTCTATTTTTTTTATTATTGGTTGTTCAAAACATTACAAAGCTCTTGACATATCATATTTCATACATTTGATTCAAGTGGGTTATGAACTCCCATTTATACCCCGTATACAGATTGCAGAATCACATCGGTTACACATCCACGTTTTTACATAGTGCCATACTAGTGACTGTTGTGTTGTATTCTGCTGCCTTTCCTATCCTCTACTATCCCCCCTGCCCTCCCCTCCCCTCCTCTCTCTTTTTGACTGAATTTACATAGAAGATTGTTCAGGTAAGGAGACAGGAAGAAGATGGTCACAGACATGTCAGGAAGAGAGGCTAATTTTGAAATTTCAGTCTCCGGAACTGTGAAAAAAATAAATGATTGCTGTTTAAGCTACCTAGTCTGTAGAACTCTGTTATGGTAGCCTGAGATGAAGTAACACAGAATTTAAGTATGAAAAGTGATGTGTCAAACGCACACATACAAGTCTTAAGCTATGTTGGATTGGCTCGCAGTCAGGCTCTAGCAGGAGTACACTGATACTGCACTGCAGAGAGTTGATGGCTCCCATTCATGGCATGGTGAAATGCGTTGATGCTGTGTGCTCACTGTGTGCATAACTCTCAGGGACATAGTTGGAAAACCCCCCAAAGTTTGCATGTGTTCCTTGTTCCCTGACATTTTCAGTAAGTAGAAATGGAAGGGAATATAGTTCTTTAACATATGTTCTCTCTGATTTCAGACTGAAATAAAAACTGAATAAAACTGAGGTAATTTACTACCTTGTGGCATTGAAAGGTGCATCTGCTTCTATTCCCAACAAGGGAAGAAGAATGCAGATATCAAATAACTTTGAAGAAAAAGCCTTAGAAAGAGCTAAGTCAATGGCTGCAAGCTTCTCCTACCTCTCTGACTGGAAAGGAGCCCAGAGTGAAAGATGTTGAAGTGCTCCCTTTGCGTCTAAGCCTATTATGTTAGGATGGTCTCAAGGGAACATGCATTAGGTTGCGAGTGGTTGTTAGTCGTAACAGAGAGACTCAAAAATAACATAATGCTATTTTCAGGAATAAGATTTATGCCCAGATGAGATCACTATCTGTGGTTGCTGCTTAAGAAGCTGACTAAAACAAACAGAAGCAAAATCATCTAAATTTTAGTATAAAATATTGCCAAGTAAATCTCAAGCCAGCTCTATCAATATATATAGTTTTCAGATCCTAAGTGCTGAGATCTAATCCAGCACCTGCAAAAAAAGTTCAACAGGTCTAAATAAGAGTATGACTTTCAGTTAGGAATTCAACTGAGACTCTATGAAGTATAGGAAAATGAAGAACCATACAGAGGAATAGGCTGGAAGAATGCTGGGCTAGGGAGTTCCTCCAACAGCCCAGATCAAGGTCTGACAGTTGGACTAACCTAGGAATTTACTGTTAGAAAAACAGGGAATTGGGATGAGGATGTGGCTCAAGTGGTAGCTCGCTTGCCTGGCATGCATGCGGCCCGGGTTCGATCCTCAGCACCACATACAAACAAAAATGTTGTGTCTGCCGAAAACTAAAAAATAAATATTAACATTCTCTCTTCTCTCTCTCTCTCTCTCTCTCTCTCTCTCTCTCTCTCTCTCTCTCTCTCTCTCTTAAAAAAACCAAACAAACAACAACAACAAAAAAAACAGGGAATCCTAAACAGGTCCAGTTTGCAGGGAAGAGTAATGACAACAAACAAATAAAAACAATCAATGCTCATGTTTTCAATTTATTTCTTAGTTTTTAAAAAATTCAGTTATTCTATTTTGGCATTTTGTACTGAAAAAAATATACTTTGTAGAGGTAAAATACATTGATTTTTTTTGTAGAGGTAATATACATTGATTGATTTTTGTATTACAGGTTAAATTCATAGGTGAATGGACTATGAAGAGCCACTGGGTCTTTTGAAAGAACTGCACATTGCCCTAAGACCACTAACTATGAAGTAAATGCAGCAACAATACATAATTCTGGGTAGGAAGTGGTATATGTGAACATCTGGGTGGCATACATGTGGCAGAAATTCCTAGTAATCCTTTAATAACTATTCTCATTTTTTTTGTGTGATAAAGGGAATATTTATCTTGGATGAATGACCAGAATGAAGCTAAAATTTCTGAACAAACTATAATATAAATGTAACCAAGTTCTGAGTCCTGGCCAGTTCTAGACTGTGACTTAATGCAAATGAAAAATGTGTTCAGGAACAATATGCATTTCCACATGTGGCATGTAGACAACACAGCTTTCATTTTCAGTGTTTCATAACTGCAGTGTCAACTCCTAGATGATGTGGCTTTTGAGATTTGAAATGTGGTAGTATAATTGAAGAGTTGAAATTTTAATTTTAAAAATTGATATTTAATTCAGTTATTGAAAACTATTTAAGATTATTTGGAAGAAATATGGGTCTGCAAATCTAATTTTTCAACTATGAACTCTATTAAATTATTAAATAATGTAATTTTTATGAAAATTTGGTGTTCAATTTGGGATATGACGAAAATGCAATATACACATCTGATCTTGAAGACAGGACAAAACTATAAAATATTTAAATTTTTGAATTGATATACATGTCAAGATGATGATTTTCTACAAAAATCCAATCAAACAAAATCTATTAAATTAACCTTGTTAATATTCAAGTGCTTAATAGAAAATTTTAGATTCCATATGTAGCTTGCATTCTATTGATTTTGAGCCTCACTGCTCTATAACTTGAATGAGGTCTCCTTGAATATTGCAATGTGAAGACTCTGTTCACCTCTCTTTACTCTCCTGTTACTTTTAAATTTTTATCATAAAATATTGTTAAAATTTTTAGCTGAAATAAGGAAATGGAGTGACCCATATGCCAAGGTTAATATCCTAGAGATGGCACAGCAACCAGAAGGAAACTCGGTTCATTGCAAAGTTTTAAAGCTGAGATTCCAGTCTTCTATATGACAGGGATTAGTTTGGATCTCTATTATATGCAATGAGGAGAATTCCTAATTAATGTAAGAATGGACAGAATAAAGTATATTTATGGCAAAAAAAAAAAAACAAGAAAGAAAGAAAAGAGGCAAACTAAAGATAAAACCAATTAATAGCAAAGGTAGTTAGGAGATTCTCAGACCAGTGTACCAGATGCTACTATGAAAACAGGATTCAATATGAACCAGGGGACAAATATGAAAAAAAATGCAATTAGCACAGGAAACTCAAAGTCCAGCTTTCATGCCTAAAAGCTTACCTGCTATTGATCTTTTCGGTTATAGGAGACTAACAACTACTTTCATTGGTTGAATCAGCTTGAATAGAGTTCCTACTTATCCTGTGAATAGTGCTGATATATCTATTTCCCAAAACAAATGAGAGCATTCATTTTGAAGATCTTCCTCTTCACTTTACTCTCAGCTCAGAGTAAATGCAGATGTCTAAGACACTGATTAGAAAGAATTTCTCAGGTAGTGTCCCTGAGAGAATCAATGAGAGGAATAATTAATCCCTCATGCCCACTGTCTGATAAAAAACTATCTAT
>NW_026694177.1:0-90303 GCF_021218885.2 Marmota monax
CAGTAACATTGAGTTATTGTTATTTTATGCACAGCTTTTTTTGAATTTTATGAAATACAACTGTTTTCAGTTTCTTGTAGTTGGTTGTCATAACTAACAAAATATTGTCATATCTAAGAATGAAATCCAAGTTCATGATTCACACTTAATATTTTTCTAAGAGTTTTGTCATTTTGGTTCTTGCCCTTGGATCGCTAAAACACTTAGATTTAATTTTAATATACATGTGGTGAGGTAAGAGTCTGAGTTCCTTCTTTCATATGTGGATATTCAGGTGTCCCAACAGTATTGGTTGAAGACAACTTATTCCGCCAATAAATGGTCTTGGCACCAGCATTGAAAATGCACTTTTCGTAGAGGAATGGATTTGTGGATGTTCTCATGCTCTATGTCTCTCCTTAAACCATTACCACATTATTTTGATCATTGTAGTTTTATAGTGTTTTAAAATCAAGAAACATGAGTTTTCTAATTTTGTTCTTATTATCAATATTGGTTTGACTACTTGAGGACCTTAGTAATTCCATATAAATCTCAGGATCAGTTTTATCATTTGGACAAATAAGGACATTGGAATTTTACTAGGATGGCATTGGTTCTGCAGAACACTTGAGCAGTATTATCATCTAACACTATTAATTTGTTCCTATAGGGTCAATAGCAATATTCCCACTTTCATTTTTAATTTTAGTAGTTTAAGTCTTCTTTTTATTTACTTGTCAATTTAGCTATTTTTTCCAACTTCATTAATTTTTTTTTCAAATAACAAACTTTGAGGTTTTTATTCTATGATTTAGCTTTCCTTTAATTTTTTCCAGTGATATCCTGAAGTTTTAGTATGCAAGTCTTTGTACTTCCTTGGTTAAACTTATTGCTAGCTATTTTATTCTTTTTGAGGCTATTAGAAACAGATTTTTTTTCTTAATTTTCTTTCAGATTGTTCATTGCTAGTATATTTTATTTTTGTATATTGATTCTTTGTCCTTTACTTTTGTTGAATTTTTCATTAGTTTTAATAATGTATGTGTGTGTTTTAGAATTCTGCATATGGGAGAACATGTCATCTCTGAATTAAGATATTTTCTTTCCTATTTAGATTATTTTTATTTCTTTTTCTTCTCTAAATTGACTAGGTTTTCCAGTAAACTATTGAATAGAAGTAGCAAAACAAGTGCAATGGTTTGAATAAGTGTTTCCCAAAGGTCAGTGTACCAAAGATTGGGTCCCTGGTCTGTGGCATTATTATGAGGTTGATGGAAACATTGGGAGGTGGGGCTTAGAAGAAGGCAGCTAGGTTAAGGGAATGTTCTTTAAAGAGACCACTGGGACCCAACTTCTTCCTGTTTCTCTTTCTTTTCTTTTCCAACACATTTAGTAGCCTCCTCTGCCATGCACTCCTACTGTGGTGTACTGTGCCACCACAGGCCCAAAGTAACAAGCCCAAGTGATCTTGAATGAAATCTTTACTCCTTTTAAGTTGTTTGTCTCAAGTATTTTGTCATAGACGATAAAGGCTAACACAGCTGCCAACCTTGTTAGGGACTTAAATTTAGGGAGAAGGCTATTATTGATATTTCATCATTGAACCTGATGTTAGTTATGGGATGCACTTGAATACCCTTTACATGTAGTGACTTCTATCCCAAGAGATATAAAAAATTATTTTATTCTCTGATACATTTTTTTTATTTCTTTGCATGTACTTTGACATAAGAAACATGAGATATATGGATACTTAGCACCTGAAAGAGCAACTGAAAAATATTACAAAAACTTAATGGTTGTTGGGTAAACAAGGACATAAATTTAGTTAATATCAAGTAGCAAAGGGCTTAAGTTTATGAAGTCTAAAAAGATATTGGACTGTATATTTGTGCCTAGATAATTAGGGAAGTTTTAATTATGTGATAACCAACAGATCAGATAAAAATGTCAATGTAGAACTTAGAAATATTAAGAATTATACATAAATAATAAGTACCAAGAATTATATATAGAATCAAATTAATGCACATTATTTCCATCACATTTTTGATTCTTTGAAATTAACAAATTTATTCTTAGTGAAAATTTTGTTTGGAAGCCAAGAAAGAGAGGATGGAGATATTAGAATAATTTACTGCCAAATAACAAAATAGAAATGGAAACAAAAAATTGTATAATTAAAAATAACAATTACTGGCCAGTGAATAAAAAATAGCCAAACATTAGCATTTCAATTATGATATGTGAATTATAACATCATCCCACCGTAAGTATAAACATATAAATAAAAATTAAACCTAGATTTGCAAAGTATTTTATGTTAAAGCAAGTATAAAGGCAGCCACTGTAAATCCATTGCTGGTTGCCTTTGTGCTTCCTGATAATGATCAACAACCCACTGGGCACTGATGCTCACAATTTCAACTGCTTTTGAAGTATTTCAGAAAAGTCAAACCCATTGAACTAGAGAATAGAGTAGTGGTTACCAGAAGCTGGGAATAGGGATTTATAGTAAAAGGAAAGGCTTTGGTCAATAGATGCAAAGTTTCAATTAGATAGAACAGATGAGTTCTTGGTTTTATATGGTACAACATGGTGACTCTAGTTAATAATAATACATTCTACCCTGTATTTCAAAATAGCAAAATAAGATGATTCTAAATGTTCTCATTACAATGAAATGATAAATACTGGAGGAGGTGGATATGTTAGTTCCCTGATTTGCTCATTACACAACATATGCATGCCTAGAAATTTTGCACATCACCCATGAGTATATACAATTATTATTTGCCAGCTGAAAATAATACATAAAAAACTTAATTAAGTTCAATATGAATAATGTTCCCATTTGTCTCCTTTGAACCAAGACAACATTTTGTTTATCATGTTTTGGGGTTTCTTTGTGCACATTATCAGTGACCTCTACAATCTATTAATAATGGTTCTATACCATATGACCCAGTTATCCCACTCCTTGACATTTAGCCAAAAGATATAAAATCTGCATATTATAGTGATAAATACACACCAATGTTTATAGTAGTGCAATTTATAATACTGATATTTTAGAACTGTCCTACTACTCATCAACAGACAAATGGGTAAAGAAAATGTGGTGTGCATATACAAAGAAGTTTTACTCAGTCACAAAGAAGAATGAAATTATATCATTTCTAGGTAAATGAATGGAAATAGAGAACATGATGCTAAGTGAAATAAACCAGATTCACAAAAGTTGAATGACTTCTCTCATATGTTGAAGCTAGTGAAAGAGGAAAAAAGAAATATGAAAGGACGATATCACAAATATAGAAATGAGACCAATAGAATAGAGGAAGGGAATCTAGAGGAAGAAAAAGGGAGGGGATGGGGAAGTACTAGGGAATGAAATCTGCTGAATTATGCTTTGTTCATGCACAAACAGACCACAATGAATCATTCATGTACATATATGTATATACACATATATATGTATGCATATATGTGTACAGACATATATACACATATATGAGTATATAAGTTTGTATACATGTATGTTTATGTGTATATATGTATATATACATATATTTTTATACATAATTACAATGTACTAATTAAAATAATAATATCAGTAATAATAATTATAGATGGGAGATCAGTAAAGCAGAGCAAATAGATCGGGAGGAAGTAGAAGGGGAGGAAAAGGGCATGTACTAGGGAATGTGAGTGCTTATGTTATGGTATATGAATAATTAATCCCACTTTTATATAAAATTATAATGTACCAATAATATTTTTAATAATAGTTCAGACATTTTATTAAGTTTTAAGGCAATATTTTGAATAAATACAATAATACTGCATATTAAACTACCTTTTTCCTATTATGAATGTACTATAAATATGTTTAAGATAAATGTTATTTGGGGGAACACTGGGGATTGAAACTAAGGGCACTTAACCACTGAGCTACATTCCCACTGCTTTTTATTTCATTTTTATTTTGAGACAAGTTCTCACTAATCTCACTAAGTTGCTTAGGGCCTTACTAAGTTGCTGAGGCTGACCTCAAACTTGCAATCCTTCTATATCAGCCTCCTGGGTCACTGGGATTATAGGTGTGCATCACTGCACCTGGCTAAAATAAATGTTCAAAGCAAAAAAAAAAAAAGAAAGAAAAAAAAGGAAGAATTAAAAAATGAATCTGAATCTATCCACATATTCACATATTAATAATTGTAAGCCTATCTCTAATCTTCCAGCAAATAATGAAGAAAATTATATTTTTCAGAATTGTTTTTAAAAGAATAGCAAATGATTGAAAAGAGTTATTCTGAGAATCTTCTTGAGATAAGAATTCTCATATTACCAAAGGGGATTACTATATAGCTATACATGATAAAAGAAAATTTTCTTTTATTCTCCAAAGAATAAGAAAAGAAAAGGTGTAAGGGTGTCAAAGGTGAGATAAAAGTAGGGAATAAGAGAAATGCCAGAGTGTAATAAGCTCAGAGATGGAAAAGTATGACCACAATCGTCTACATTCTTGACTTGAATGGATTTTGAGCATATAGAAACTTATAAGCATTAGATTTCACATCCAAATTGACATCAAAGAAGTAGAAATGAAACAGGTGGACATAAAATAGCACAGGCAAAGAGGCTGGTAAAAAAAGTAAGCACCACAGTAAGTCAAAGACATCCAAGGAAGGAATTTAGATTTTTCAGGCCATAGAATTGGGGTTCCTATCTGAGTTTATCTATATTATCCAAAAAATGAAATGTCACTGCTAAAATTAAGGTTAGTAACGAAACAATGAAATAGGTATCTTATGAAATAGGCAACCAGCATTCACACCTGCCTTCCCCAAATATGATCAGTTCACAAGAATAAAGTTGTGTCAACACAAATAGAAACCTGGTTTTATCTATGTTAGTAAGAGAAAAAATAAATATTATTTTTGTCTGTACATTTCTTTATTTTTTTCTAAGTCCCTTAGACTTCCAGTGGGCACATCAGGACAATGAAGTAATGGTTAATGCATTGGTTTCTTTTGCATACTATATGGGGGTTTAAGGACAAATAAAGATATCTGATCAAAACTACACTTTAAAATCTTAAGGATCTTCAGATAGACTTTGCTTAACTAACCTGGACTCAAGTCTTTCTGGACTTAGGGCTTCCAGCACTAACTGCATCTTTTTCGTATTTGTTCCCTTTGAAGTCCAGGTTGAAGGAGTGGTGTCAACCTAGATCATGTTGTTTTCTTCTAATGGCAGATTACATGAGTAGGAGAGAGCAAGCCAAATCCCCCAACTACTATAAAGCTGCTGGTGACACAGCTTCTAATATTGCAGAGGCTAAAATCATCATATAACCAAACCCAATGCCAATAGGGTGGATGAACAACTTGTGTCCACTTTGTCAGGATGATAAGTTATCTGACATGGAAAATGAAGAATTGGGAAGGATAACTTAATCTACCACAGATCTTTAAGAACAAGGCTTCCACAACACTTTCCATTCTAATTTTTGTTTTGACTGTGAAGGACCATTAGCTTTCTAACAGGAGTGCCAGCAAAATTTAACAGGTGAATCCTGACTTATTCACAGTCTTCTCAATTTGAGCACAATTCTTCAGTCCCAGATGTTTTAAAAATATGTTAATGAAGATTTTACATTTAAAAAATTGAAACATAATATTTGTGTATATTTCTGGGGTACAATATCATAACTTGATTTCTGAAAGTGGGAGGAACTTTCAGTATTCTCGGCTATTTACCCTTATCAACAAGCAATCACTCTCCAACATAAAGACTAAGGAAGTGATTGATACCACCTTTCAGGCTATCACTTCAGAGGGCAAGCATGGGCAAATATGCACAAGTAGTTGCTCAATGGATTTCAACATCCTCTATTTGACAGCATTGGTTTGATGTATGAGATTTAACATATTTGCATATTAATTTGCATATTGATCTCATATTTTTAAATTTATTTTTTTTTGAAGTATCACATTAATTTCGTAGGATGATTTGGGGGTTCTCAGGCTTATCTTTTTGTATTTCACTATTAATTTTTACATTTCTAAATGACTGCCAAGTGATCTATTTATTAAGTGCAGGAAATATATAAAGAGTTCACTATGCCTAGCTATTTGTATGAAGAATTAAAGAGCAAACATTTTCCACCTCAAGTCAACCTAAGTAAATGCCAAACTAAAGTTTTGGGGTTTAAAGAAATTCTAGTGATATCTCATGAAGGTTAAATTCAAAAGAATCACATAAAATATTTTTAACATCTGATTTTTTTTAAATTGTGTATATTTTAATGTACATCTATATTTTACATAGATAGTTTTTTATCAGACAGTGGGCATGAGGGATTAATTATTCCTCTCATTGATTCTCTCAGGGACACTACCTGAGAAATTCTTTCTAATCAGTGTCTTAGACATCTGCATTTACTCTGAGCTGAGAGTAAAGTGAAGAGGAAGATCTTCAAAATGAATGCTCTCATTTGTTTTGGGAAATAGATATATCAGCACTATTCACAGGATAAGTAGGAACTCTATTCAAGCTGATTCAACCAATGAAAGTAGTTGTTAGTCTCCTATAACCGAAAAGATCAATAGCAGGTAAGCTTTTAGGCATGAAAGCTGGACTTTGAGTTTCCTGTGCTAATTGCATTTTTTTTCATATTTGTCCCCTGGTTCATATTGAATCCTGTTTTCATAGTAGCATCTGGTACACTGGTCTGAGAATCTCCTAACTACCTTTGCTATTAATTGGTTTTATCTTTAGTTTGCCTCTTTTCTTTCTTTCTTGTTTTTTTTTTTTTGCCATAAATATACTTTATTCTGTCCATTCTTACATTAATTAGGAATTCTCCTCATTGCATATAATAGAGATCCAAACTAATCCCTGTCATATAGAAGACTGGAATCTCAGCTTTAAAACTTTGCAATGAACCGAGTTTCCTTCTGGTTGCTGTGCCATCTCTAGGATATTAACCTTGGCATATGGGTCACTCCATTTCCTTATTTCAGCTAAAAATTTTAACAATATTTTATGATAAAAATTTAAAAGTAACAGGAGAGTAAAGAGAGGTGAACAGAGTCTTCACATTGCAATATTCAAGGAGACCTCATTCAAGTTATAGAGCAGTGAGGCTCAAAATCAATAGAATGCAAGCTACATATGGAATCTAAAATTTTCTATTAAGCACTTGAATATTAACAAGGTTAATTTAATAGATTTTGTTTGATTGGATTTTTGTAGAAAATCATCATCTTGACATGTATATCAATTCAAATATTTAAATATTTTATAGTTTTGTCCTGTCTTCAAGATCAGATGTGTATATTGCATTTTCGTCATATCCCAAATTGAACACCAAATTTTCATAAAAATTACATTATTTAATAATTTAATAGAGTTCATAGTTGAAAAATTAGATTTGCAGACCCATATTTCTTCCAAATAATCTTAAATAGTTTTCAATAACTGAATTAAATATCAATTTTAAAATTAAAATTTCAACTCTTCAATTATACTACCACATTTCAAATCTCAAAAGCCACATCATCTAGGAGTTGACACTGCAGTTATGAAACACTGAAAATGAAAGCTGTGTTGTCTACATGCCACATGTGGAAATGCATATTGTTCCTGAACACATTTTTCATTTGCATTAAGTCACAGTCTAGAACTGGCCAGGACTCAGAACTTGGTTACATTTATATTATAGTTTGTTCAGAAATTTTAGCTTCATTCTGGTCATTCATCCAAGATAAATATTCCCTTTATCACACAAAAAAAATGAGAATAGTTATTAAAGGATTACTAGGAATTTCTACCACATGTATGCCACCCAGATGTTCACATATACCACTTCCTACCCAGAATTATGTATTGTTGCTGCATTTACTTCATAGTTAGTGGTCTTAGGGCAATGTGCAGTTCTTTCAAAAGACCCAGTGGCTCTTCATAGTCCATTCACCTATGAATTTAACCTGTAATACAAAAATCAATCAATGTATATTACCTCTACAAAAAAAATCAATGTATTTTACCTCTACAAAGTATATTTTTTCAGTACAAAATGCCAAAATAGAATAACTGAATTTTTTAAAAACTAAGAAATAAATTGAAAACATGAGCATTGATTGTTTTTATTTGTTTGTTGTCATTACTCTTCCCTGCAAACTGGACCTGTTTAGGATTCCCTGTTTTTTTTGTTGTTGTTTGTTTGTTTGGTTTTTTTAAGAGAGAGAGAGAGAGAGAGAGAGAGAGAGAGAGAGAGAGAGAGAGAGAGAGAAGAGAGAATGTTAATATTTATTTTTTAGTTTTTGGCAGACACAACATTTTTGTTTGTATGTGGTGCTGAGGATCGAACCCGGGCCGCATGCATGCCAGGCAAGCGAGCTACCACTTGAGCCACATCCTCATCCCAATTCCCTGTTTTTCTAACAGTAAATTCCTAGGTTAGTCCAACTGTCAGACCTTGATCTGGGCTGTTGGAGGAACTCCCTAGCCCAGCATTCTTCCAGCCTATTCCTCTGTATGGTTCTTCATTTTCCTATACTTCATAGAGTCTCAGTTGAATTCCTAACTGAAAATCATACTCTTATTTAGACCTGTTGAACTTTTTTTGCAGGTGCTGGATTAGATCTCAGCACTTAGGATCTGAAAACTATATATATTGATAGAGCTGGCTTGAGATTTACTTGGCAATATTTTATACTAAAATTTAGATGATTTTGCTTCTGTTTGTTTTAGTCAGCTTCTTAAGCAGCAACCACAGATAGTGATCTCATCTGGGCATAAATCTTATTCCTGAAAATAGCATTATGTTATTTTTGAGTATCTCTGTTACGACTAACAACCACTCGCAACCTAATGCATGTTCCCTTGAGACCATCTTAACATAATAGGCTTAGACGCAAAGGGAGCACTTCAACATCTTTCACTCTGGGCTCCTTTCCAGTCAGAGAGGTAGGAGAAGCTTGCAGCCATTGACTTAGCTCTTTCTAAGGCTTTTTCTTCAAAGTTATTTGATATCTGCATTCTTCTTCCCTTGTTGGGAATAGAAGCAGATGCACCTTTCAATGCCACAAGGTAGTAAATTACCTCAGTTTTATTCAGTTTTTATTTCAGTCTGAAATCAGAGAGAACATATGTTAAAGAACTATATTCCCTTCCATTTCTACTTACTGAAAATGTCAGGGAACAAGGAACACATGCAAACTTTGGGGGGTTTTCCAACTATGTCCCTGAGAGTTATGCACACAGTGAGCACACAGCATCAACGCATTTCACCATGCCATGAATGGGAGCCATCAACTCTCTGCAGTGCAGTATCAGTGTACTCCTGCTAGAGCCTGACTGCGAGCCAATCCAACATAGCTTAAGACTTGTATGTGTGCGTTTGACACATCACTTTTCATACTTAAATTCTGTGTTACTTCATCTCAGGCTACCATAACAGAGTTCTACAGACTAGGTAGCTTAAACAGCAATCATTTATTTTTTTCACAGTTCCAGAGACTGAAATTTCAAAATTAGCCTCTCTTCCTGACATGTCTGTGACCATCTTCTTCCTGTCTCCTTACCTGAACAATCTTCTATGTAAATTCAGTCAAAAAGAGAGAGGAGGGGAGGGGAGGGCAGGGGGGATAGTAGAGGATAGGAAAGGCAGCAGAATACAACACAACAGTCACTAGTATGGCACTATGTAAAAACGTGGATGTGTAACCGATGTGATTCTGCAATCTGTATACGGGGTATAAATGGGAGTTCATAACCCACTTGAATCAAATGTATGAAATATGATATGTCAAGAGCTTTGTAATGTTTTGAACAACCAATAATAAAAAAAATAGAGAGAGATAAGGAAAGAGGGTAGGAAGATAGAGAATGTGAGATCTGGTGTCTCTTTTTTATAACAACACTAAGCTTTTCAGAGAAAGCTTCAGTCACTTGGGGCATTAGGGTTTCTAACATATGAATTTTGAGGGGGATCAATCATTACATTATAACAGAAAACCATAAGAATATAGCTAAAATAAGATGAAAATTATATTTTCCTAGCATAATAAGTGCCCACAAAGTTACTATTGATGAGAGTAGAAAGGAGCCAGAACAAAATTCATTTTTGAGTTCACCCTCCCAGAAACTCAGGAGGCTGATGCAGGAGGAAAAAAAAAGTTTGAGGCCAGCCACAGCAACTTAGTGAAAACCTGTCCCAAAAAGTAAAAATAAAAATGGCTGGGGATGTAGCTCAGGGTAACACTGAGTTCAATCACCAGTTCTGTACCAAAAAAAAAAAAAAAAAAAAAAAAAAAAAAATTCTACCCAGATTTTTTTGTGTCCATTTTATTCATGATCCATTGGTCAAGACTATTTTACTTAAAGTTAAAATTAACATTTTTCCTGTAAACAATCTAGTATGCAAGCTTAAAACACAAAATCAATGTTTAAGAAGAAGAAGAAAAAAAAAACATTAGCATCTTCCTGGTTAAATGACACAAACTAAAAGAGACTCCAAACTTTCCATTATGAATATTTATGAAGATATAGAATGATAGGACATCATTTAGAGTTTTATAAATCACATGGCAAGGAATTTATAAGCTAATATTCAAACTGAACTTCTGCCAATCGAATCATCAGTGGGAAAGCAGGAGGTTCCTAGCCCAGCTCATGGTAATTCATGCTCCACCTTCTCCTGGGAAATGCTGTCCTAAAAGCTTAATCTATTCTGGCCAAATCCTAAGAATAAATAATAAGAAAAAAAAAGTAAGAAAGAAGAATTGAAGTGTTTGTGTGTCATTTACTATTTCTACTTTCCAGCCTCAAAATGTCATTGCTGTCTTTCTCACTTCTATTCTATTTGTCCTTGACATTTTATGCCTTTTAAAATCTCTTTATTTACATTTCAGTGGAGTTTCAGAAAATAGTGAAGTAAACACATGTTCAATCCTACATGTTGAGTTTATACTACATTCAGAAAAATGTATTTATATAAAGAAAATAAGAACATCTATCACTAGGGGCCGAATATTACATGACCAGTTGCCAAATGGTGCATCAATCATTAGTTCCCAATGCTTTTCTATCAAATTTAAAAAGGCAGGAATACATAACAATAAATGCGAGAGGTATCTAATCAGTCGGCTAACATATTCAAGAAAACGAGAACCTATTGTACATAAAAGAAGCCAGTAGCATCTGTTCTGCTTTTCTCTTTCTAGCAACCCAAGAAACAGTAAGTTAGAGCAGAGATTAGGAATTTGCATATTGAATAAACAACAAACAACAACAACAAAGCCATTGAAAAAAAACAAAGAAATCACTCTAAAAATCTATTTGCTTGAACTAGCAATTGCTCTATGAGAAAATAAATAATCCAGAATAGAAGTGATTGACAGCGAGCATGGGTTACTTGGCTTCTTGCAAACATTAGACAACCAACATCTTAAGAAACAGAAAATGTGTCCTTTGAGGGTCATATAATGAGCAAGTCAGTGATAGAAGTGTGCTTTATTAAAGAGATTGAAAGTAGGCATACAGTTTGTTCTATGTCATCATTTATCTAAAGGTAATAAGGCTTTAAGACATTAGAATAAAATAATTATAGCTAGAATGTTGGATTTTCTATAAACACAGAAGGAAATGTGCTTTTTAGAAAAAAAAATGATGTAAGCAGTTAGGTTTTTCTGATCAAAACTGGTGAAGTTAAAGTAATCAGTGTTATTTACCATAGAGAAAACATCTATTTTGGCACACCCTTCCTGTAGATCAGTGGATTGTCAATTAGATTATCTTCTTGACCTTAGCCAGATCCTCGACAGAATCAGCAGAAACTCTGTTCTGCAACCGAAGCCACAAGCCAAATAAAAGTCAGCTTCCAAATCCATTTGCTCAGCACAGACACAATTTATGTTTTTCCTTTTGCTTAGCAAGCAGTTGTACTAAGAATTTTATCTTGAGAATTTTGGTGGTAATGAAACATTGCTATAATTTAGGATGAGCCAAGCATGTATAAATATGAGAGAGCAAAAATCTGTCTTTCTTGGCCCACTGAGGCATGTTTTAAAAAATCTACTTAAAATATGTATTCTCTGTGCTTCTCTGAGCTCTCTGGTGTTATTCATCATTTTAAAAATCAATAGAGAATATTTTATTTTCAATTAGTAAACATTTATCTCCTAAGGAACTAGTCATTCTTGATTTCTCCAATACATTTAAGAAGGTTTTACAATACAAGTGTATGCAACTTTTTTATATAATGATATATTTTAAAATTTGTTAGCTAATACTCCTATACACATTTGAGCAAAGATGGATTTTTAGACCATCATACAGGCAAATAGTATATGGTCAATAAATATTCTGTTGCTTTTATCAGACTTTCTTCTAGTCCTATTTCAGATAAATATCTCATGAGGAAATATGAGCTGTTTCTATTTCAATATCAATATTCCCATATTTTACACATATAGAGAAATATTGCCTGAATGAAAATAACATCACAAAGAATAAATTGCTTCTTATTTCTTACATTTCATCTATGGATATAATGGTTTTTTTTAAGTGTGGGAAGAAATGGTAGTCAATAACATAAAACTATGAAAACATTAAAAAATAATATGACGAAAATTTGAGATTTTTATTTTTTTATATGATATCTTAGTATAGATAATCCTGAAGACACAATAACCTCAATCAAAAGTTAAAGAAAATACGTAAAATAATTATTAACACATTTCATCATCATTTTCTAAATACTTTGTTTTGACATTGACATAAAGTTCTTTATATGTGAATAAAGACAAAATAATAGAGATAAAAATCTGAGGAAATATATATAATAAATTCTGAGAAGCAAACAGAAATGATAAACTTATGGGATTTATTTTTCAAGGGAAGCTTTCAAAGAATATTTTTAAAGTTATTCATGAAGCTCTATAAGCTTCGTAAGCTTTTTGAGGTTTTGAAGCTGCATTTTCAACAAAATGTTTTTTCAGAGAGAATTAATGCCATTGGTCATTATATAATATACTGGCTTATCAAGAAGACTGTGGGATTTCTTGTAGAATCTGTCAAAAGATGATGAAATACTTTAAATTCCACCAAGTCAGGAAGCACACATGCAATACTACGTATACAATGCGATGACAAAAATACATAATAGAGACATAAGAATCAAGGATGTGTGGAAGAGGATGCAGTCATTCTAGGAGTCAAAGGTAAATGCATAAAGGGGAGTGTGTGTGTGTGTGTGTGTGTGTGTGTGAGAGAGAGAGAGAGAGAGAGAGAGAGAGTGCACATGCTTGTGATGTGTTTGCAAATGTTAAGCATGCACTTGACTACTGAATTACACCTCCAGCCCCCACAAAGTTTTTTGAAACATGATTCTGCAGTACCTAACAGACCTAAAAACTTTGTGCATATGATAGAAAAATTTTTACATCTACAAATCTGTACCTTAGAGGTACTTATAGAAGTTCACAAAGCTTCTATGAGAAAGTTCATTGTATGTTCTTCTGGAACTACAAAATATTGCAAATGATCAAACTGCTGATGAAGAGATGATAAATTACAAAAATACAGTATGTGCTTACAAGCCAGCCTCAGCAAAAGTAAGATGCCAAGCAACTCCATGAGAACCAGTCTCTAAATAAAATACAAAATAGGGCTGGGGATGTGGCTCAGTGGTTGAGTACCCCTGAGTTCAATCCCCAGTACCCCCCCCCCCAAAAAAAAAAAAAAACAAGTTGCCAAGAAGTACTTATACATAAATCTCTCACATAGGGGGAAAAAACACTCTATTTACATGTAAATGTATATAAATACACAGCAGAAGAATGTACACCAAACAGTGCTAAGAGTGGTAACCACCATGGCTGAAGGCAAGCCTGAGGAGAGGGAAAGAAAGGACACTTTCACCCACAAGCACACCACAAGTACCCACAATGAACTCTTTATATGGCTATGCACTTCATATCTTTACAATGGAAACATACTGACCCTTTAAGTTGTGTAAGCAGGAGCTACCCTTTATTGTGTCAGGAATGAGCTAGTTGCATCAATAGGCTACATCTGCTAGACAATTCCCACTAGGTCACTAAAATTATTTATTTGTTTTAGATATTTCTGCCTTCCTGCCATTTTTTGTCTATTTAATTCAAATCAAGAGCCATTTATATAATTATATCTATGTCCATTTAATCCATCCGTCATTTACCTACCTACTTACCTACCTACCCACCCACCCACCTCTTTGGAGTTTAAATATTCACAAATCCTTGAAGGTAAGTGCTATGGTTTGGATTTTAAATGTTTGCCAAAGGCCCATGGTCAAAGGCTTTTTTGCCAGCCTGTGGTGATTTAGGGGGGTGGTGGAGCCTAGAGGAAGAAAGCTAGGTCTCTGGGGGCATGCTCTTGAAGAGGATATAGGGACCCAGTCCTTCCATCTCTTTCCTTGCTTGCTGGTAACCATGAGGTGAAGAGTTGTCCACCACCATGTGCTCTCTACCATGATGTTCTGCCTTGCCATAGACCCAAAAGTAATGGGGCCAGTTGACCATGGCCTGAAATCTCTGATTCCATGAACAAGAATAAATCTTTCCTCCTTTTAAGTTGTACATCTAGGGTATTGTCACAGCAATGGAAAGATGACAAACACAGTAGGTATTATAATCACCCTCACCACTTCTTTAAGCCAATAATCTCCATTTAAGATATTTAATACATACCATTTAAGGAAACATTAATTGAAAAAAAAATTTTTAAATGGTTATTTTCCTTTCACTTACAAACTCCTTTAAATATATACAGGGTGAAAATTGTAGGTATCACCTCCTGACAAACGTGCTGTACTTCTGACAAAATCTTCTCTGAATCAAAAATCCTAGAACTTTTCCTTTCCATTATAATCTAGTTATTCAGTTTGAACCTTGTCATTTCAGACACAGTAATGGGGAAATACTTTACCTGTCCTATCCATACTCCTCTGCCTTAAAAATCAGACATGATGGTGTCATCAGAGACATTTTAGAATTAAATTCTTCAGTTTCATTTGAGTTTACTTGAGAATGCTTTCTGTCACTGACTCAGTTAAAGCAATATTCTGTTCATCTATTGCTTTATTACTAACATCTATGTCCCGTACTTAAAGTTAAAAGCATAATTACCAATAAGAATCAACAACAGGGTGCTCATGGAAAGGGGCTTGCTTAGGTTTACATCCATAACATTCCACTTTCAATCTTTCACAAAATACTCTATTTAATTCATACCCTAACAAAAGTCTTTAACATCACCATTCCTTGGGTATACATGTTTGTAAGTTCCAATAATTTGAATGAGATGTTCTGTACACTAGGCTGAATCCTTACTAACTAATTCCCAGTGGACAACTGAAAATAACTTGTGTTCTCTAGGTAATTCTCCCTGCTAATTACCTATTCAATTCAAATTAAGAGCAGTCAAGACCTATATAAAAAAGGGTCACTCAAAGTGACTTCTTTTTCTAAAATGCTACTAAAAGCTACTCTTCCTCAACATATAAGATCAGCATTTTCTTCATACACACATTTGGTCAGATCAATAAATAATTATAGGACAAGACACATGTGATTTAACATTTTAAAACATCTGATAAAATGTAATATTCATTACAATATGATTAAAGTACAATTTTATTTACAACTGTCTCAGCCATTGAGATACATATATTTCAATATACATCTATATGTATTGTATATTTATTTTATGATATGTGCACATATTCTTCCATCTTTATGTTTGTTCATTTCCATAATTATCTAAGATGTTTTTAATTGAGTACTTAGCAACTCTTTAGAAAGATTTAAATCATATGTACCATCTGCCATCTCTAGCAATATTCAAGATCTTAGTGACAAAACTAAAGTTGTATAGATAATCACTATGACTCAGAACTATCTCATTTTTTTTTATTTGTGTCGATTTTCTCACCTACAAAATGACACATCCAAGTTTGACTTTATCTAAGACTGTATTTAGTTATAATAAGGTTTGTTCCTATTTTGTTTCCTATTTCATCTTAATTGATGAATAAAATGTATGTATTTTTAGTGTACAACATAATGGTTTGGAATACATATTATAGGATGGTTAAATTATTTCAGATACTTTTTTTTAGCTAAGAACACCTAAAATCTACTATTTTCATGATTTTCAAGTACAGATGTTGATAATAACTGGTCATGTGGTATTGTCCAATGGAGCTCTTAAACTTATTTCTTCTAACTGAAAGTTTATGTCTCCTAACATCTAATCCCAACCTCTCCTTCACTGGCAACCACCATTCTACTCTTTGCTTCTTTGACTTCAACTTTTTTAGAGTCTCCATGTGGTACTTGTCTTTTTATATGCTTACAAACTTCCACAGATTAGATAGTATGCATCTATTTGAGAAATATTGATTAAAACCAAGTGGTCATATATGCTGTATATGCAATATTTGGCAAGATTTTAGATAATCCCACAATTATTTGTTGAACTACAAATATCCCTTTCTTGTAAATATTAAAAATATCACAATAACCAATTATTATGACAATTACATGATTATGACTCTTCAAGTCAAACAAGATCCTATATATTGTATTTCTTTGTGGTACTTGGCAGCAATTTATACATTGTGGTCTCTTAATAACTAATCAAGAAACACTTTATGAATATCTTAGTTATAAAAGTCCATAAAACAATAGCAAACCCTTCAAAGTTTTTAAGAGAATTACTTTGCCTTCCTTGTCAGAAATTGGTATAGCTAATTCAATGAAAGATGAATAGACAATAGATCTAAATAAAACAGGCCAGTATTCTTTTTTCCTGGGTTTGACCAAATTTTACACAGGATTCCCCTGTTTCTAGGCCTTAGACTTCCTTTACTTAGAACTTTTACTTCAGAAATCTTATAGTTGTAAATTATTTCTCTTTTCCTTTGAAATGTACTTAAGTTTCCCCCAAGACTTATGTCATTTTTATAACTTAATGAGTGCCTCTCTTAAGGACCTGGGAGCCAACTCCTTGAAATATAAAAAATAAAAGTTGGTGTCTCTTTCTCTCAGTTTCTATAGAAGGGTAAAAATGTAGGTTTTCCTGGTGCCTTCCTCCAAGTTCTAGAACTACTTCTTGTCATAAAAAAATTCAGAAAACTAATTTCATTTTAAGTAAAGCAAATGCAGATCACCTAGGGTTTCCCAACCCAAGCTCTTAAAAACTCAGACTTCTATTTCATCAGAACTGCCTTCTGTCTCTTTTTCCTATTGCAATAGCCTTGATAAAGACTCCCTGGCCTGTTTAACTTGGAGTATACAATTTTTGCTGTGACACCTGAGAATTATAGATAAGTAAAGAAAAGATGAGTCCAATGTGCTTCATTTTAGAGCTTATAAAAATCAACTCCAAAAAATCATAATCGTGTTATGGCAAGTGTACTATAACTTTTATAAATCTTCTCCTTATAAGCTATTTGACTAGGCTTATCTTATAATAAATATTTCAAGTAATTTTGAATTAACTTTTGTTGCAGACAAATTTCACATTATACTTAAAATTATTTTTCTTTGTATTGAGGTGTCAGGCATTAGAATCACAATTCTGAGCTTATGTTCCGTTGATTTAGACCCCACATTAAATGGTTTCTTACTTGTAAGATCTTGTATTTTAATAGAAAGGACAAATATTGATTTAGAGAGAATCACTAAAAGCCCATATGGAGAAAACCGAGATGAGGCTGAAGGTGTGCTGACATGCAGGTTCAGTGCATTATGCATGTAACAAAGAACAAGAGAATGTGTCCATGAAATAGTGAAGACTGCTAATAAGAAATTTGCAATGCACTAATCTTGAGTACAGTTTCATAAATGTAACAGTATTTAGTGTTTTTGAACTTCACATCAGATTGCTTGTTCTCTAAACAATGGTTGGAGTTATCTTTTAAGGGCTAAAGATAAAAGAAGCTCCCATGCAAAAGAGAAGAGCTTGAAAAGCTAAGGAAACACAATAGCCACTTCAGATGGGAATGATGTAATTGGAATGTTCTTAAATGTTAGTGAGGAGACAATGAGAATGAAGAATAAAAGAATCCTCAGATTTCTTTTTACATTTTTTTAATCTCCAATGATTTCATCTTCACGCATTTCACAGAACTGGTGGGCATCTTTTTTATCTCTTAGCTTCTTATATCTATATAACTTTTTCTTTCCTGAGAGAAAGAAATTTTTATTTCCTTTTGTATATATTGTTAGTTAACAAAACACAAATTACTTTTATTACTTTAGATCAAAATTAACATAAACCATTGAGATGTAGAAAGCCAGTGACCATCATCCAACATCTCTGTACTTTTTGGACCACAATTAACTACATCAAATGGTTGTTTAGGTGTTACATGAATTTAATATGAGGCAAAGTTTCATTGAAATAAATAATATGTTTATTCATAATATCATTCCCTATTTCCTATTTCCTACCTCTTTTTAGATGCATATGAAAATTCTATTCTTCACTAGAAAACTGAAAAATAATGAAGGATTTAAAACATCACAGGTATAAGATCACTAAGTCCTTCATCCTGGAGGAAACAGGGCAAGAAATGGTGGTCACCTAGGTCATGTTGACCTCATCAGCAGATTTCTATGGATTCTCTAATGTCATCAGGATCACAAGTAACCCCAGGCTTTTCCTGGGGTCACAAGTAACCTCAGGAAAAGCCTCTTCCTGCATAAAGCACTTCTTTCCTGAAATATATCAGAGGCCTATTATAATCAATGTCATATGATGTTATTCTTGTTAACCAGCATAATTTTAATAACCAGTGCTGTTACCTCCTTCTTGTTCTTTTCTTTTTTTTTTCAGTCTATAAAATCCAGACCCATTGGATATCATTTCAGGAGAACTTACTCTGGGGAACTAGAAATTTTGTTTTGCCTCAGGTTGCCATTCTCATTTTTACTCAAAAAAAGCCCTTTATTCCTAGACTGAATGTGCCCCAATTTGCCCTTTCAATTGACAGAAAGAAATCCACAAAACAGAATAATGATTGTGGAAACTAAACTAATGAAATAGACTTCATTAAAAAAGTGGTTCAAAAAATTAATTCATAAAAATTAACTGGCACAAGTAAATTTGAATCAATTTATTTCTGTTTTAACAAAATTCCATGTGCAGTTTTATTATTATTTAGGCCTGAGCAGATTGTGTTTGGATAAATGCTGCCACCAAATAAAATACCAATAAAATTTCCTTCCAAAAGCCATTGGTCGACAGGAATCTTCAGAGTTGGACTAAAACAAAACAAAACAAAACAAAACAAAACCTTAAAGAACTAACTTAGTGATGGTTATGACTGCCATTGTTTTTAAATGTATCTTACATTGTTTCCTATCTGAGGCAGTAAAACTAACAAATTACAAAGAGACAGAACTCAACACTTGAGGAGAATTCAAAGGACATTTTGCCTAACAACCTCTCCAGTGCTTTAACCTATTCCATAGCACTGATTTTTCATGGCTTGGCTCACTTCCTAGAAACTCAACACTTACCAAATAGCCTCATCATTAAAGAGGTCTTAAGTTTATGCTGACCTTTAATCCATCTGATTGCTATTTACATTTATTTTAGTCCTACCTATAGAAACCAAATACAGAAAATGTCTAATTCTCCTGCTACATAACAGCTCCCTAAATACTTTAAAAGAGGTCTTATGTGATAAATAAATACAATTTTAAAAAATTTATATGCCATTTAAAATACATCAGTTTTCATTTCCATGTATGATGTCAAAAATAACCAAATTTCATCATTTTTATGGCTCAATAGTGTTCCATTGAATACACTTACCACACTTAATTTTAACCATTAATATGTTGATTAATACTTAGGTTGTTTCTACTTCTTGGCTACTGTGAGTAGTGCCACAATGTACATGGAAGTACAGATTTTATTTCAACATACTGATTTTATTGTCTTCAGAAATATAAACAGTAGTAAGGTTAACATACATTATTTTTAGTTTTTTTTTTGAAAAAAAACCACATATTATTTTTCATAATTGCTAAACTTTCTCTCCACATCCTCATCAGCTCATTCTATCTTTTGCTTTGATAAGTGCCATTTTTACTGGAGTAAGGTGATAACTGTGTTTTGATTTGCATTTCCCTGATGATGAATTATATGAATATTTTGTCATATACCCATTGGCCATTTCTATGTCTTTTTTAGGCAGATGTCTATTTAGGCTTATTGCCCATTTTTAAATTACATCATTGGCTTTTATTTTTGCTATTAATTTATTTGAGTTCCTTATATTCTGCAGGACATTATGCTAAGTGAATTAAACCAGGCACACAAAAAAAGACAAATTCTGAAAGACATCACTGATATTTGGAGTCTAAAATAGTTGATCTTATAGTACTTGAGAGTGGAATAGTAGTTACCAGATGGTAGGGATAAGAAAGGAAAGGGATGGATGGGCACAGATTGATCAATGGGTATTAATCCACATTGCAAAATAAGGTTCTTTAGTCAGCTTTTTCACTGCTATGACTGAAAGACCTGACAAGAATAATTTTAGAGGAGGAAGTTTATTTGGTGCTTCTGGTTTCAGAGGTCTCAGTCTATAGGTGGCTGACTCCCTTGCTCTGGGCCGGAGGTGAGGAGGAATATGGGGCAGAACAGCTTGATGAAGACAGGCAGCTCAGGACATGACAATCAAGAAGCAGAGAGCTCACCAGGGACAAAATATACATCCCAAAGGCATACCCCCAATGTCCTACCTCCTTCAACTATCCCCAACCTGCCAACAGTGACCACCCAGTTAATCCATTAAAGTGGATCAATGTACTTGTTATGTTAAGGTTCTCATAACACAATCATTTCATTTCTAATCCTTCTTGCATTGTCTCACACATGAGCTTTCAGGGGAATACTTCATATCTAAACCATAACACAGGGCGACTATAGAAAATAACAACTCTATATCATAAAAAGCTAGAAAGGATTTTGAATATTTTTACACACACAAAAGAAAGTATTTGAGGAAATAGATTTGCTTGTTCTGTTCAAACTTCAAAAAGTATGCTATGATTATATATATAATTTTTACATGTCAAATATTAATTTCTCTTCCTAGATAACTTTGGCTTAATAATCTAATTGCTTTTAGACAATTATGTTCAAGATCCCTAAGTCTCTTTCAGGGTCTCTGTGGGCAAAACAATTTCTATAACAATATTAAAATGCCATTTCCCCTTTTATGCTGATAGTTCAAAAGCAATAGTGACCTGCAACCTGAGCACAAATTGAGCCAGTGTCACCAAACGTATTGTGGTCATTGAATTATGTTTTTACTCATTGTTTGTCATACATTTTTATATACTTTTTTCCCTCTTCTGACTCGTGTAAAATCTAAACCAGTTAATCTTTTTGAAGTAGAGCAGAGTAGTGGTTACCACAATCTGGAGAGGGAAGGGAAGGGGTGTTGTTTGGCAGATACAAAATTACAGATAAATTGGAATAAGTTGTGTGGTCTACAGCATGGTGGAGTAACTAGAGTTAGAAATAGCTTATTATGTATTTCAAAATAGCTATAAGAAAAGATTTTGAATGTTCCCAACAGGTAAATGATTAATTTTTGAGGTGTTGAGCATGCTAATTATCCTGATTTGATCTTTATACATTGTATATGCACACATAACAACATGTCACACTATATCCCATAAATATGCACAACTTGTCAACTAAAACTTTATAAATAAGACACTTTCACTAAAAATAATCTTGTTGAAGAAATAAGACCTATTAATGTTGTTATACCTTGACCTTTGTGGGATTGTTATTTTAATATTCTGTGTCATAAAGTGGGAAGTATACAAAAAATACTCCAAAACACTTGGCAATTGTTTGATTTTTCACTCTTATTTGAAAGAATAACCAAAAATAAACTTTACTTTTTCAGAATTGGGTATTGGCTAGACATTTTCTCAAAAAAGTGGAGCAAAAAATCTGTTTTATTTTGTTTTAAAGAAAGAACACTATTTTTTAACCAATAGTAAGATATATTGCTTTCAAATGACAATTAGAAAATAGTACTTAACAATAATGAGTTTGTTATCTGCCAATAGTTAAAATTCTTTTCCAAAGGGACCAGTATGAGATAAAATAGTGAACTAATGCCTGACAAATACAGAATCCTACATGGATAAAAGTGACTTTCAAAGTATAAAGTGGACCAATGAATCCTGATGTGGCTGCATTTGAAACTGTTGATGTGGGGTCAGATCCCATATTGCAACTGACCTGCACATCATTTTAGTTCCTGGAAGTGCATCTCTTTCTTTCTTCTGACTTCTTCTTTCATTCTACAATATGCCATATCCTCCCTTGGCCCTCTGCTAAATTTTATATTTTCTTTGGATCTAAAGTAAGTATTTAGGATATTGTTCAAGATGCCTCTTTTGTATTATGACACATCCTTTTTTTCACTTACAAGAAAACCTATTCCACTGTATTTTAATTACATGTTAAATTATCTCCATGCAAGATGTCTTGTGCATTGAGCCTTGAGTCCCTGGAGTCCAAATATAACTAACATTTGTGGATCACTCTGCTCTAAACACTACTTGACATTTGGTATGTATTATTTCATTTAATCTTAACATGAAGCTTGTTAGACAAGTATTTCTAATATCCTTTAAATAGCAGAGAAGTTTATAATAAATAATCTTAGTCACATTTTCAGCAAATATCAAAGCTGAGACTCAGCTGCATTCACTGACCTGTTACTTCAAGATTTACTTCAGTATAAGGCACCTGGTAAGTATTCAATAATCCTTTGTTAAGTAGAATTGTCTCTTAAAGATGTATCCGGTCCTCTATTTAATTGGTTGGGTAGCACAAGGTCATATATTTTTTCAACATCATTATTTAAATAACAATTGCTACTAAAGAGAAAAGACAAACCCTATATATGAATATATTTAAAATATCTATACATACTCTGTTGGCTTTTTTCAGTAAAATATTTTCTAGCTTTAAGATGGAGAAGAAAAATTGAAATTATTCTACTACTGGAGAAGTCTTCCTGGGGTGGTATTTAGAAAAGAATATCAAGAAACATACTCAATTTTATTATCCCTAGAGTCACATAATACTACAAGTGGAATTGTGAAACACATCATAAATTTCTTTTAATCTCATTCTAAAGAACAGTTTTCAAATAAATGACTGTAAAGGCAACTGACCATAAACTAAGCTAAAGAATAATGAAATTGAAAGTTTGGTCATAGCTATTCTGTTAGGAATAAAATTGCCAACTCTAAATAAGATAGCTGCCCATTTGATATCTCCCAATTCAACCTTCTTTGAGGGTGCAAACATTATTTAATATTTCAAATTGAGATTGAAAGATACCCAGAGGCAGATACACATTCTTTCTCACACTTTCTCATATAAATTTATTTTGCTGTAGCATCTATTACATTTTCAGCATCAGCATAATATGGAGACAAAAGAGATGAAATTTAAGTTACATTAAAGTAACCGAGTCTAAAGCCAAGTTTATAATATAAATAGATTTGTTGTCTGGAAGTAGAAACCATACCAAAAATCATACACATCCTGGAGTGGAGAAACTTAAATTTTGTTAAGAAATGTCAGACAATGAACCACTTGGACCAAAATCAAATGAAATGAAATGTATTAGGTAAATATTCTTGTGGATTGCCATCCTACTTTACATCTGCATGTGGCCACATATAGCATAATGAGACTGTGAAATTTGCCTAGAAAATCCTGCCTTAATTCTTTTATGCTTATATTTTAATAACTTTTTAATTTTATATAGAGAAAAGAACATGAGGCATGAAAAACAAAATGTCAATAAAAGTATTCCTAATTAACTGATGACCTCTGTGGAAAATTAAGGCTCCATGTCACTGGGGAAACTATGAGAAAACACACAGATTGCACCTCAGAATTGACCCACTTCCCAAAAGGATAAAGGGGCTGGTTCAACTCTACACCAAATCCCATTTTTTGTTTGTTGAGAATTGATCCTGGAGACTTTAACTACTGATAGTTCTCCTTACCCACGATTTCACTTCCTAACAGTTTCAGTTACCCACAGTCAACTACAGTCCAAAACTATTACTATAGTGTAATGAGAAATTAAGACTTGAAAGACTATCCACATTCAAATAAAAATTTTGTAGTATACTGTTATAATTGTTCTATTTTCTTGTTGTTTTTAATCTCTTACTGTGCATAATTTAAAATTTTAATATTCTCATAGTTTTTTATTTATTGGAAAAAGAACAGTATCTGTGTGGGAGACCAACCTTGCATGTGACTGAGTTAACTCCCCTGCTGGATGATGTGGCATCAGGCACACATGTTTGTTAGACTGCCCCACTCTTCTAGGGTTCCAGTGACTGTGTCATTCTGGGCGTGGCTTCCTACAGCCCCATGGGTGGAGCTATGCTCACATGTTCCTTTGTAATATTACCTCTTGCCCTTTTTAGGATAGAATCTTCCATGGAAGTGCCTTGTGTATGTCCTCTTCTCTTACTGTGCCCTTGGGTGTGGCCTACCTAGATGTCAGTCAACCTGCTGACAGTGAACATCATGAAGATAGACTCAGCCACCTGAAACCTGACCCCTTGCCTCATTTGAATAGTTTCTCCTCAATAAAAGAGGTCAGCATGTGCGCTCTCTCTCTCTCTCTCTCTCTCTCTCTCTCTCTCTCTCTCTCTCTCTCTCTCTCTTTCTATGCACCCTTAAGTTCAGAGAAGCCATCACAGTGATCCCAAAGAAAAAGGTATTTGTGTCTCTTGTGTGGTTATTTTGCACAGCCCAGTCAGCCCAATTTTCCTGGAGTAACCCCTGAGCCTTTTAGTCACAAACAGAAACCCGACATATCTGTCAGATTTATTACTATTTATAGTTTTAGGTGTCCCCTGGGGATCTTGAAACATATCCTCCTTGGACAGGGTTAAAAGAAACTACAAGTCAACAAAACAAAGAGATTGCACTGCATGTAGTTGAGGGGACAGCATGATCAGGAGAATGAACAGTAGCCACAGCTCTGTTTAAGTCAGGCAGACTAAGATTTAGCATAGTGCATCACAAGTATAGATTATCAACTGTATCACTTGAATCTGGATACGTCCAGATTTACCCAAGGCTTATTTGACCTTTAACTGGGAAGTACACTCTGTTGCTGAGTTTGATGTTGCAATCACTAAAGGTAAGATGTTTCTCACATCATAATTAAGAAAACAAGTTAAACTTCCTACTTGTAGCTAGTGCCAGTGAAATATACAAATTTTGAATATACCCATCCCTGACTCTATTACATATTACTTACACAGTTTTCTCATGAAAAGTAGAGCTGATTATCTCCATTAAGGTACTAACTCCTTTCTGCATGTTTTTATCTTTTACATGAGGACTCCAAAGTGATCAGGCAGCAAGAATGGTTTTCTTTCAACAGAACTCCTGCAGTATATCCTAATGGAGTTATGACCTTCAGTGACAAGTGCTTCTAACCAGCAAAGTGTAGACTTAAATAGGCATAAAACTCAAAATTTTCAAGGTGGCTAAGAACAATAACAGGCAGTAATCTTACTTTTCCTCCTTGGTTTTGGAATGTATTTATTTTATCTTTGGGGAAAGTTGCACTGTGTGTGTGTGTGTGTGTGTGTGTGTGTGTGTGTGTGTGTGTTTTGGTCCAATGCCTATACAGTTTCCTGGAAGGCAGGATCCCTATAGAGTTTCACACCAGAGATGTCCTATGATATAACATGTGTTTTATGCAAGATCCTATGTTAGTAAGTCAAATTTGCGATCAACAATCACATAGTTATTCTGGCCTTAGTACTGCAGACAAAAAAAGCAAACACATATCCAGAATAGATGAATATTCCAATGAAACCAAAACTATTCACCTCAATAGTAAAATAATTTTGATATAACCAATTAGCCAATTGTCTGCCTAGATTACTTGATTGATGGTACTATATCTGGGACTCTGCATTTATGTCTCCTCTTCAACTTCAGAACTTTACAAGCAGTAAAGTCAGCAGAGGTGAGAAGGAGCCCCTAGTCATGGGATTGATACTTAACTGCTACTCACACTTCCATAGCTGCTCTATGAAAAGGAGTGTTCACCCTTCTCTTAACACCTAAAACTACCACAGCAAAACTGAAAATGAAACTCATCATCTTTCTTGCAAATATTACATTTAGTTTTAGCAATTAAATTTTATGTGACTAAAAAGGGTTTTATGAATAAAATGTGATAAAATAAGGATTTACCCAAGACTTATTTGACCTTTAAATTGGAAAAATAACTTATGAAAGCAGGTACATTTCCATCTACTTTCTAAATATTTGAAATTAAAATTATTCTTTTTACCTTAGCCAGAATTCACAAGGAAGACTAAAGATCATCATGCAAGAAAAGACGTAAGTTCATGTGTATTTTAAAAATTCAATTATAAACTAAAATTAGAATCATTCTCTGTAAAGTATTAGAGATTCAGGGATGTTTTAAATGTCAAATCTGAAAGTTTTTCACATGCAGAGACCGTATTTATACATGTCATATATTCTATACACTTTAAGTACAGGTTTTAAAAAATTCTCATTATCATCCAATACTATTTTCTAGCATAGTGGCTTCTAATGTATAATTTCCAAAGTATTTTTCTCACAATACAGCTGAAATTTGTCAAAGATGTGGAAGTTTTGAAACCGGGAGCACTTCACCACTGAACTGCATCCCCTGCCCTTTTTATTTTTTATAGGTTGCTAAAACTGGTCTTGAACTTGCAGCCCTGTTGCCTCAGCATCCAAAATCATGGGGATTACAGGTGTGAGTCATCGAGCCCAGTTTAATAACGTATTTTTAAACTACTCACTGTTCAAAATATGAAGTAAGATGATATTATGAAAATAGGGAATTTATATCAATAAATAGTTACATTAGTTCACCTGGGCTGCTATAAAAAATACCATAAAGTGGGTAGCTTTTTAAACATAAATTTATTTCTCACATTTCTAAAGGGTACAAAGTGCAAGATTTAGTCACCAACTGTCTGTGTCTAGAGAGGGCCCCCTTTCTAATTCATCAATGGTGACTTTGTTCTACGCCTTCATATGGTAGAAAGTGCAAGGCAGCTTTCTGCAATCTCTTTTATATAGCTACTAATCATATTCACAAGGCCTCCATCCTCATGATCCTACCTCCCAAAATCTGAAAATACTAAAACCATCTTATTGACAATTAAGTTTCAATATATGATTTTGCCAGGGACAGAGGTGGGAACATTCTGAATGTAGCAACAATGGAAACACAAACAGGAATTAAATGCCAAGAGACAAATGAAGATGCAGAAAAGTGTTCTCTTTAGTATAATCAGATGTTGTACTTTAAAACTCATTGTCAAAGTCACAAAACATCATATAGATTTATTCACTCATTAAAACCTTGAGCTAAGTAATGTAGAGATTTATGTAGCCAATTATAAGTTATGTAAGTTAGGACCCATGTTGATCTATCATTGCACATCCATAGATTAGCAATGCCTGTTCCAGAAAAGTTTATTTAAGTACACACAGCCTGAATGAACATGTCTAAATGAAAATGAATTGCCTCAGATTAACTATGGTTCCTTTATACAAATCAAAGCAATACAAATCTTTGGACCTATGGGAAATTATAATGTGCTTTCTGCCCTGTACTGATTTTACCACCATAGGACATTCCATCATGTGTTTAGTACACTTGGGGTCAAAAATCTAGACACACTTTCATAAAATCATTTTAGTGGTCTTGACACAAGTAGATCCAGATTTCCAAAATTCATAGCTCTGTACCCTACCATGCCATAGATAGGAACCCAAATGGACCCAACTTAGTATTGTGATGAGATTTTTTTTAACATTTCACTCAGTCAATCTCAGGAAGTTGAATGAAAAATTGTAGTTACATTGTTTATAAAAAGCATTCCCATAAAGTACCTAATTTCCTTCTCAAATAATCTTTAAAACAGGCACAGTAGAGAATATTGTAAATAGTTTCTAATGAAGCTTTGGGAGATAAATTCATATGTATAAGTTTGTATAGTTACTGATTGGTATTGTACTCTGACAATATAAGACAAAGCATATAGTCTATCCACTATACAACATAAACTTTTCTATTTTTTATTAATAGAGAAAAGCAGAAGAAACTTTATAGAGAGAAAATTTCTTAGATGGGAATGTGGTGGTTGGGTAGGAGAAAAGAGGCTATGACATTTTAAAAGAACATATAAGCTAAAGCAAACTGTTGCTATTTTTTTCTACCAGCAAGATCAACGCTAAGCTAAAGTAAATAAAGAAAACATTTTACTTACAGAAAGAACAAAAATATGATTTGGGATCTCTTCATGAACAGAAGTTCAGAGCTTGCACAGTGATGACAGCTTGTCTTTGTAAAATGATACCTTCTGGCTCAGAAAACTGTTAGTCAGGTTTCCATTTCTATAACAAATACTTCAGATAATCAAGGAATAAACAGAAAAGTTTTCTTGGGCTCACAGTTTTGGTTCAACTTCAGGATCAATTGACCTCATAGCTTTTGAGCCTGTGGTGAGGCAGCACTCATGGTAGGACTGCTTGGCAGAGCAAAACTGCTCACCTCATGGCCAGGAAGCAAAAATAAAAGAAAAGGGCCAGTCTCACAATCCCCATCAAGGACATGCACTCAATGACCTAAAGACTTCCCATTAGGTTCCACCTTTAAAGACTCCACCACCTCCCAATAGTGCCACACTGAGGACTAAACTATACCCGTAGGCTTTTGGGGATAAAGATTCAAATGCAAGATCCAAACTATACCACATCTACTATTATGAAAAATGTAGCATCTCCACAAATTTGGAAACCATTTCAAAAACTGTGGTGAAAACAGGAACAGAAAGAGATAATAAGGAAAATAAAATTGAACCAAGTTCTTACTGGTAACAGACTTGGAAACTTAGTTGCTAACAACTGTTCTTCTGTAACTGAGCAAATGCCTTGACCCATATGAGTGTCAAATGAATCATCAACACCTCGAATTGATGATTCCTAAGGTTACAAGTAATTCTACCTGTCAGGGACTTCAACTTATAGAAAGTACTTATTGAGTCACTGTGAAAATGTAGTTTTAATGTTCTTATTTATTTCCTGTTATCATTGTTTTGCAGAACAGCCTATAATGAGTCTTAAATGCTTTTAGACTTAATGAATTTCAATCTGGTCTTTCAGAACATTTCAGAAATCAAAGCATAGAGTATAAATGTTTGCACACGAAAACCTTTAAATCTGATTAGAAATAATTTAGAGATGATTGTATTCCAAAACTTACAGTTATGAAGCTTTAGTATCTTCAGTGCAACTCCTTAAAAAGATACTGGGAGAATAAAGAAATGTAAGGTGATATTTAAAGTTGAAACATAGAAAATTTAGTTTACTACAATTTCATATAGAATCTCATTTCAGCTTATATTCATTCTGAGTCTATAAAAAGTGAGTGGACACTTGTCTTGATGGAATGCACCAAGCTGTCATGTAGAAAAGATGTCAGTGCTACCCCCAAAGAAGACACATACACCCATCACTTCTCTTGGATGAGTTTTCATTATTTTTTCTTAATTTTCTCCTTTGAATACATTTATATATATATATATATATATATATATATATTTTGAACTAAATGAAGACTCTAAAGGTCATAAATTTATACATGAATCTTCTCAACAGTTTATTTCACTAAAAACTGGAAGCAGCACAAACGTCCATCAACAGAAGAATGTATATTCTAGCTGTGATGTATTCTTACAGGAGCATAATACTGAGGAAAGAAAAAAGGAGAGCGTTGAACCCAGTGAGACACACAACTGAAAGTAAATATGCTGAACAGAAAAAAAATCAAAATAAAAAATTGATATATAATCTATAATTCCACTTAGTGAAATTACAAACTGCAAAACAGACTACGGTTACAGAATGTATAGCAGCAGTCGCTTAGATGTAGGAATTAAGAAGAGGAGAGAGGGATTCAAAATAGCAGAAGAAAAATTAGAAGTGATGGATATGCTTATAATCTTAATTTGGTGTTGGTATTAAAAGTGTATAGAATTGTTGAAACCCACCAAAATACACTATAAATACATCCAATTTATTGTATATTCTTATTTGTTTCCCATTTTCATTATAATGTATATGTGTATATATATTCAACTTCACATACACATATACATATATATGTATGTGTGTATCTGTGTCATCTATATATATCAATATTATATATAGGTATAATACACTATAAATCAATAAAGCTTTAAAAACTATGGTAGAATAAAATGATACAGATAAAATAATATCCAAATATGTTTATGTTATCATGAGGTTTATCCCATCTAGGGAAAAATTTAAGATGGAGTTCTAATATTTGCTCTCATTTTTGGCAAATAATTTGTATGGTAATTTCAAGGTTTTGAATTTAACTCCTTTATACAAATCAAAGGGCTGCATGCTCTCTGTGATTATCATTTTCGAATATGAGATTTTATTTTATTTTTTGCTTTGAGGTACACTAATCAAATTACTTTAGTTGGAATTATTGCATAAGAAATTCAGTACTACCCAGTCCTACCTAAGAGGATTTAATAGACTATTAGGGAGTAGGTTGGGTGTTTAACTTAACTTTCTCCACAAGGATATGCCTTTTATCTCAATTTTTGTACTTGTTTTAATATGTGAATATACCCTCAATTTAATCTCAGTTCCAGTAAATAGTGTTCTATTTTTTGTGTTCCTTTACAAAAGTATAAATCCACATCTTGTGGATACAAATCTCTGACATTCTTTTAAGAGTCTAGCATCCTTTCTCTGAATCACCTGTGACTAACCAATCACCTTACTGTTTCTTTGTTGCTTTGGAGTGTTTTCACATTTGTAGGGTCACTGTCTAAGTGTTGAACATCACTGTTTCTAAATTTCCACATCTCTGGGTATGGCCAAACTGCTGAACAAGCACTCGTCTGGGCAATATAAAACATGAAAATAATAGTGTTATATAGTTTCCTCGTCACAAAGCAGAAATTTCTAATTAGATTCTACAATACTGTGTGTGAAAGGAGCAATATTTCTCTTGCCAGGCATTATCTTAATCTCAGAGCAAATAATTTCCAAACATCCCTAATTCCTGATATTGATAATCCATCATTTTTTCAGAGTATCCAATAGAGGCCCAGTTAGGATCAAGTGAATCATTGTTAATGTAGTGATGCTTTCTTCTCTTCTGACATTTCTGTTACTGATAGGCAATATCCCAGTTGCTTCCACTTCTTCAAATTCTGCGAACCAGTTGCACTTATTTGCCTACACTCAATTGAAGGATTATGATGCCCTGCCTCTGAGCATGAGGCCTGGCTTGAGAAAAACTTCTTGAACAAAAACTGAATTTAATTATTCTGATTCCAATTCACATAAAAGATCCAAACTCGTTCATCTCTCAAAATTCTTTATCCCCTCATTCACTCTTTCAGTTTTGCAAGTTCATCCAAGTCCATCTAGCCCTTGATTGCCCACCACACACTGCCATCCTGCCCATGAAACTGATATGCCAATTGATATTCTGATTCACTCTTTGGTCATGAACAACTTGGGAACACTCTTCTAATATTAACTTATTCTGTAGAGCTCAGTCTTCATGTCACCGTTTTGCTTTGGAGAGTCACAAGTTCAGTTCCCTGAGTTTGATGCCTATAACATCCAAAAGGTGGCACTGAAAAAAAAAAACAAATTAATAAACAAACTAACAAAACACTAATAATCTAAAATTGCAAAGCAAATCTCAAAGAATTGGTTCCAAAATGGATACCAAGTATACTATAATTTCTAGATTCAAACCTAACATGAAAATTCAAGTTCAGCACTCAATTAATATGGAAACTGAATACCCAAAGAAGTTCTCTGTGTTTGGATCAGTCTGAATTTCAGCTGCCCATATTAATTATATGGAAAATATTTTATGCCTGCACTCTTGGAATGGACCCACCATATGACCCAGCTATCTCATTCCTTAGTATCTATCCATGAATTACAATAATAATAACCAAGTTATGAAACCAGCTTAGGTATCTATTGATATACTATTGAATAAATAAAATATGGTGTATGCACACGATTTTATTTGGTCAAAAGAAGAGTGAAATTATGTCATTGGCTGGTAAATGGATTGAATGGAATTGGAGAACATCATGCTAACTGAAATAAGCCAGACTCAGAGAGTGAAGGGTTAAATGTTTTCTCTTATATGCAAAAGCTAAGAAGAAATAATGAGTTAAAAATGGGGGGAGGAGCTCATGAAAATGGAATGAGAACAGTGAAGTAGAAGGGAAATGATGTAGAGGGAGAAGGAATGGGAAAGGGGAGGAACAGCAGAATGAAATTAAGCAAACAATGCCATGTGCATGTATTAACATTATCACAAGGAATTCCCCTTGATCATACTCTATAATTTTTGTTGAAATTTAAAAAATAATAAATGGGTACATGACATATTATTTAGGAATGCTGCCTTTGTGAAATCCTGTCCACTTGTTCCCATGGGGAGATAGTTTGGATACCTTGAGGAACTTCCTTCCTTATGAGAAAGACCAGCATTTTGCTTTCTTTCCCCTGATTTCCTTCCCTGTGTCTTAGTTTTCCGAAACCATAAAAATGCCTTCTAATTTGCAGTCACTCTCATTCTCAAACTTTCATACTAAAGTTGCAGCCCCATAAAGGAAAAGAAAAGGAGAGTGAATACTAGGAAGAGAAAGAGAAAAAGAGAGGAAAGATGAAGTACAAACAAAGGAAATTGGTATACAGTTATTTATTTTGATATATTCTTCATTTGAGATGGATCAATTCACTTCAGAGATTTGAGCGATATGTGAGTAGATGGCCAAAAAACACCATCCAAGTGTGAATAAGTTTACCTTTTTCCATTACTTTAATTTTATATTTTACAATAATGCGCTAAAAGGGCACTGCATAATAGAAAAAGCAGGTGTCATTAATTTTTAAGTGGAACTTCCTAGACCTAGTTTGACAAACATATCTACTATCAAGTTCCAAATTTCCAAATGAACCTTTGTTCTCTTCCTATCAATACATGACTTTGGGTCATTTGTTACTGGGAAGTCCAAAGCTCTTCAGTATGTATTTACTTAGTTTTCTATTCCTCCCACTTAAGCTTAGTTTGGTGTCTTGATAGCATTTTTTCTCTCTCTTCTATGGCTCATATGTGATTGATTCTGGTCCTTCCTTCACTCACCACAGTCCTGCTAATCTCTTTCTTTAATTTTCACTTTCTTTTGTTTTCTTAATATTTAACTATAAGGGCAATTTAGACTCATATAACCTAATTTGAACTCAGTAAAGCAACATGAGTAAGTGTAGTGTGATCACTCAACTTGTAATCACTACAATGGTGGAACAAAACACCAAGTAATATTTGTGTCCAAGATTTAGGAACTGTAGTTCTCAATATGAAACTTAAAAATGAAAATAATGTAACTTGAATCTCTAAAAATTCTTATGATTTGCAGAGATCAGAACAATATAAGATCTATTGAAAGAGCTTGCATCCTTCTAATCCCTTCTCCTACTTTGAGAAAATAGTGAATAAATTAGTAGAAGAAACAATCATGAAATGGACCCTATTCAAACATGCCCACTGTTCTGCCTCAAGGTGTGTCATTAGAAGCATCCAACTGAATGGCATCAAATAAATTCTCAAATGGATGAAAGGAGAGCGGTTATGGAGTGAGTAACCATAAGAAAAGTCTGGTAGATGAATCTCAATAAAATAAAATAAACCATGAAATTAGGGTTCAGTTTGTAGCAGGATATTAAGTTATTGAGAAATAACTTCCAGTTCATCTGGAAGAATCAAAAACAATCTATGTTAATCTCCCCTTAAGATGTACCCTGAATTTAGCATTCAAAATCATATATTAGAAACAGTATAGGCATAAGGGAAGTATATTTAGCAGTAATTACTAAGATCTATTGCATTCTTATAATATGAGTAATACTTTTAAAAATAATTTTAGTGTATTAAGTCATCTCAAGTTACCTTGTGAGTAAGTATCATTGACTTTGTGTTATAAATAAGCAAATGGAGAGAGAGGAGTAAACTAAATTGCTCAAACTATTTTAGCTAGGAAGAGAAGACTTGAAATTCTTCAAGTTCTTCTTGGCCATTGCCCAAACTCCTTTTATCCCAGTCCTTGCTTCTAAACAGAACACTCTGCAGTTGCAGGTCCTCTGCATTTGGATTACTGAGGTCCTGCTTTTTTCATGGCTTGATTGTTTTGAATCCTGGCCAATGCACATGACCAATGAGAATCAAAAACCTGGTGGATCTCACTGAAGACCTGAACAAGGAAGGTGTTCCAATTACCATCTTCACTATCAAGAGGAACTTGGGTCTTTTCAGCAAGCTCTCCACTTGTTTGCATTAAAGCAAGACAAGTTTCTTACTTCACCATCTTTCCTAAAAATACTTCAGCTGAAATCAGAGGCTGAGTTCCCATTAGTTATTTTTCCCCTAAAGACACAAAAAGTGAGGTATTAACCAAAGTATTACATTGAAGTGAAAATGATTAATATATTTCTAGGATTCCAAAAGATTTGTGCTCGGATCAATGAGGAAACTTTTTTCTCTGAATTACATTGTTAGAATTTTAAAGTCCCTTTTTTTCTATAGAATTTTAGATTCTTAGCCAAATTATGGAGTAAAATTGCATTTATCCTGAAAATATGCTACTCACAAATAAATCTCTGTAAAATATGTAATATATTAACACACCTAAGTGACTTTTTATTATTTGAAAATTATGAAAGACATCATTAATCTAATTTTCTTAATAAACCTTCCATTATATTAAAACATGAATATATTTTAATACATCTTCCATTCCAATTGAATGACAACATTCAAAAGGATCATTTATTACCACAGCAGAAACAGATGTAATTAAGCACATCTCCAAGTTATTTCACAAACACTCTCAGTTACACAAAATAAAATAAGAAAAGGTTTTAATCTTCTAGGTCATTTTACCAACTCAAATATTTTCCACTCTTGTATAATCTAATCACAAATTAAATAACTCTAGTGAAATCTCATTAAAGAAATTGCTCTTCTGTATAATTATACATGTCTAATTGCTATTACCTCTAGAAAATATTTTCTGTTTCAAGTACATTGAATAGATATTAAGTACTTCCATCTCACCTTCTGAATTACTTTTAAAAGAAGGAAATTAAAAACAAGATTATCTACCTGTTGAAATTAAAATGAAATAGCAATTAATGGATTCCTTCTTTGTAATCTTAATAATATTATTTGAGTTGTTTCACTAACAAAGAAGTTTCAAGAATTGTAACTATAATTATTTCATTTTTGTTATTTAATATGAACTATTTCTAAAGTATGCTCAAGACTACAATATCAAAATGTACAGGGTATAGGTATAGATAAACTTTTTAAATGGATTTATTTTTCTAAAAGAGAATTTATAAAAATTACAAAATTTTTATACTGATCCATGTGAAGTTTCTGACATTTGACATCTGACATTTTATTATCTATAAACCATCACTCTCATGATTCAACCCAACATGATAAAAACTTATTATTGTTATTTATGTAACATTTTATAATTTCATGATTCTTTCCTATATCTTTAATTTTCTCTTCTGTTACAATACCTGTGTTTCCTTTGTTTTTATTACTCTTATAATTAATTTTTCTAACAACTTAATAAGAGTATACAATAGAATAAGTACTTTGCGTACATTAACCTGTTTAAAATTATGTATAGTCCTATAGTCAGAAATTTTTATCTCCACTTAACAGATGTGAAAACTGAGGCAAAGAGGATTAAGTATATCCCTGATTCACACAACTCCTCAATAGTAAATTCCTGATATAAACTAATTATTTAGCCTCACAGAGATTTTTTTTAGTCATTCCCATCTGTTGACTTCAATTTTTAAGATACTCCTCTAAATTGTAATGATTTCTAAATGTGTCTTTTGCGAGGATATCAATTATTCCTTTTAGCACTATTTTAATTTCTGCTCTGACATTTACTCGCTTGCTCAATTGCTATTTCTCAGAGTCAGACTTTCATATGTAGTTTTCTATTCATCTTGTCTTGACTTAAGGTGTATGTACACTGAGTCTATCTGGGCCTCTTTATTGTTTGTGTTATTTATTTTAGTAAAAAGACATCTACCACAGTGGAAGAGGATTTGAACCCATGAAATATTACACAAGTTTTCTTTTATGATTTAGCAGTGTCAGCTCTTGCATGGCCCATTTCAGCCACCTTCCAAATCATTGACCGCATAACTCTCATAGCCCTTCTTTACTTCTAAAACTAGTTTTGCCAATGATCAGTGTATAAATGAAATTGTCAAAAATTCTTCTAATTTTTCATAGTTCATATTGTTTTCTCAGAAATGGTTATTGATGTTGATCCTCATAATTGCTTCAGTTTGCTGGCTATCTAATATAATATTGACTATATTTCTAGTAGTGATAGAGATGCTTACTGTTATTTTTTATATTTCCTGTGATTACTTAGCTTCTGAAAAGGGGTTGGTGTACTAGTTGTCCACTATTTGATAACTGTGGGAAAAATGGTCTACTAGATGATGTTACCAGAACACCTGTCATTCTTCCCTGCATAGTGTATAAGACACTTGGATGTTCCTGCTTCCCAGATTATTCCATTTAGCCTGATATAAACCACTAACTCAAAGGTCACCATTTCCTTCCATATAAGTTCATCCAGACCATTTATCCTGCATGACTCCAATCATCTCTAAAGCACAGTTCTTCTCATATACTGCATGATTTTATTCAGAAGACTCAATTAAATTCCCTAGATTTGGAGATGTGATACAAAAAATATGCTCTTATAATTTTGTGTTGCCATATAAAGGCTTATAAAGTGTAATAATATCAGTTCCAACTTACCCTGGTTTTTTAAACTAACATAGAGAGGTGAACAGAAATTATATGGTCTTATTATCCAATAAAATTCTTACAACAATAACTGCATTTATGAAGCACCTGCTATAAGAAAAAAGACTATGTTAAGTGTTTTTAACATAAATTTTTGCATTACATTTTTTAAACAAACTAAGATATAGGTCCTGTATTTTTTTTCCCTGTATTTAGATGAAGAAACTACATAAAGCTAGAACAGGGACAGATCTTAGTAGAAATATAACATAAACCTAAGATGTCCTGTTTCATAATGCACAGCTTTTCTACTCTGCTGTTAAATAAATTTTATTTATAGAAATAATAAGAAAGTGATGTTTGCCTATGACACTAATCATAAAAATTGTAGCCATTAGATAAGAAGCTAAAGGCAAATGCTTTGAGGCAGGGCTGACTTACATTCACTTTGGCTCCAATTTATGTATTGTGTAATATGTTCTTGGGCAACTGACCTCACCTCTGCATGGTAGAGGACAAGGTTGGTTCTTCAACCTCCACTTTGTTTTGAAGACTAAATAAAGAAAAGAAAATAAATTCTAGCATAATATCTAACACATAGTAGCTACTCAATTTAAGATAATTTAATAGGTTAGTGCTTATAACTTAGTAGTATTCATTCCTTATTTCCTTTATGTAGATGACCCAGGCTGGACATCTACATTTTTAGGAACATGTAGTACTCCAATTCTATTTTAAAATCATTAAGAAATTACAAATCAAGTAAGTAAGTGGTCATTAGTGTCAATATAAGTAAAATTTTGTCAATAGAATAACTAAAGGATGGCAAGAAGTATTTGCAATGGCAAAAATATCCTATAAAAATAAATACACAAGATTTTTACTTAAGTATTTTACTAAGTTACACCATTGATGCAACAATTTTCCTATCCTGCCAATAAATTCTATTTACCTGTAATATTAGTATTGCATACTTAATAACTCATAAAATATTTTAGAAATTTATCAGCACAACAGATTCTTGTGATGTCAAAATAAACAGGAGCAGAAAGTCTTTTTGGACAATACATCCTGAATTCATAACCTTCAGGTAAAATGTACATACCTGACAGGACTCTCAGTGATAAGCAATCTGGGAAACTTGGCTGCTTTCTCTTTTTGGAATAAAGATGAAGAGAAGTAAGGTAGAATAATAATAAGCAATATATCTGGAAGTGAACTTTGTGTCACATCCTCCTATCCTAGCTCTGAAAGCATGCATCTGTAAGATCCTATCCTAGACTAATGGAATCAGAATTCCAGATATGTGTTCTTGTACCTATAATTTCTTTTAAGCTCCAAATGCAATTTTCCTGGTAACCTGGATTAAGAACCTGTTACTGAAATCTCTGTGGTGTTCTGTGATTCATTCCTAATTTTGCCATTTCTATGTAACATGGTATATTGAAAACTGACAGCATTAACTCTTGCTTCAAAGGGTTGTTATAATAATTAATACACCTAAAAGTGACTGGAGTGTGACAGACCCTTAATTAAAAAATCCATCATGTCCCTATAGAGAGAAAGATATATAGATGTAGAAGTAGCTATATATAGAAGATATATATATATATATATATATATATATAGATATAGATATAGATATAGATATAGATATAGATATAGATATATAGATATATAGATATAGATATATAGATAGATAGATACATATATAGACCTATTTCTCTCTTGAATACTTACAATGAAGGCACCCCTTTGTTGTGGGTCCTAGGGAAATCAGTTGGAACATCTAACAAGATTGACCATTTACCTTTTGTGTTCTATCTGTCACCACATACAATGCTGCCATATTTTTGTCTGCATGTGTTGCCAGTAAAGAACAAATAGTGATCTAACAGTGATAGGTCAAAAATAATCAGTTATTGTGCACAGTTTCATAGTTATTTCTTACCACAAGTTATGAGGTGATCCTGCAGTAGTAAATGCATGGTTCCTGCCTCTTATTCCCCCCTGTCTCATTCAGCTCACAAGATTGCAGTGGCCAATGAAGAACATCATGGACCAGATCATTTCAGTGTCTCATAAGCTCAGAGGGAAGAGTTTATTGTAAGGCTATATAATTCACTGGATAACAATACTGGAGAAAGCTGTAACTAGGATATGGACAGGTTAACATAAATCTTTTAACTCTTGAGAAATCGATAGTGGTTTCATTTCAGGCATCTAGGCATCAAATTAATTCCTGTTAGATTAAGAACATGAATGAACTTGAATGAATGGAGCCATGCACTCATCTAGTAAGAGATTTTCAAACATGGATAGATTCTATTATTATAGAATTGGCATTTATGTGTATCTCTAAAGCACAGAGATTGAAATACATCAAAAGAAAAATTCCTAAGGAATATGCCAATATAAAACTATGCCTGATAATATGTTTGCTACAATATAATGATAGAATAATGAAGAAAACATTTGAAAATAGAAAAATTATTAATTAAATGTATGACTAAATGATGATGTAAGTCTTTCAATGGAAATTATTTCTCATTTACCCAATAGTGCTGAGACTTCTTATTAGAGAACTCAGGTGACATATGATACCCCCAACACACACTCTATTCTAGCTTTATTTCATTGTGCATAGCTGCTCCAATTGCCTTATGACCTCTTCTAGAGGTAGCATTCATTCTCTTAGCAGCTGGGAATGCTGACAGATGCATGTTCTCTGATGAATCTCACACGGGAGATTCCTTACAGAATCTTGAGGATGGTAGTGTAAAAGGTGGCTCTTTTGCCCCAGTGCAGAACAATTCTGAAAAGTAATCTCCTCTCCAGAGTTTCTCATAGGATTTGTTGAGGTGTGATAATGGCTTCTCACTTAAGTTGTTTCTGTGCCCACCCAGCTCCCCAATGTATTTGGCATTCCCCAATAGATTTCTGAAAAACAAATTTCTCTCTCTCTCTCTCTCAGACTCTGCTACTCACAGGACAGATGACCACCTTGCCTGCAGCTGACACCTAAAACCTCCTGCACCAATGCAACTTCCACTCCTTTGTTCCTCTAACTTTGGGATCCAGCCACTGGAACTTGGAGATCATGGCCTAAGTATTTTTTCAAGTATATATTTCAAAGAAAATTTGAATTTAAGTTTTATAGGGCCAATAATTTAGGAGGATCTTTAATTAGAAACCAAAATTGGTTTATCTTAGTTGGATAGATAAACTTCAAGTTCAGGCCCTAAAATCAGTTCATCTAGTCAATTTTAATGAGTTGTAATTGATCTTTCTACCTCAATTATTTTCCCTTTTCAATCAATCTAATGCTGTGCTGAAATATAATAATCTTTTAATACAAAACTTGGTAGCTCAAAAACTTGCAATGATCCCAAGTTGTCCCAGAAGTAAAAATTAAGAAAACTTTTTATTATTGGACCCAACTAAACTTCTCTAGACTCATATCTATTTTGTTTTATATTTTTTCTTACTAATAACTCTTCTCTATTTCTAATTTTATGTTTTTTGTTTCTTCAAAATGTTTCCCCCATCTTCAAATGTGTAAATGTAACTTAACTATCTGCTAAGTGCAGAGCAAATGATATTGTAATTTTGCAAACTTGCTGTATCTCTCTGGCCGTGGTGAACTTTTACTTTAAGTAACGTATTTCATATTTATGTTTTCCTTATTATCACATTCTGCCTTTTATCATGACAATAGGAGCCATGGCTATTATCTTTGCATCTTCTACTATGACTTCTCATAAAATCCATTCAAAAGCATTTGTAAATAAATCATGGAAAGTGTGCAGACAAAGAACAAAATATCCTGCTTCACATAATTTTTTCTACTTATGAAACACTCTTGAATATTACCAAATTGTTTCAACAAGTCATTATATATATTTTATCCTTATTAACAAAAGCTGTTTTACTTTTGCTGACTAAACTCCACGTACTGAGTACAAATTAATAATAGTTCTCTTCAATATACCACAGCAAGCATCCCATAAGGGAATAGTCCTAACAATATCTATGGCTATGTCCTATCACATGAGCTAAGATAGAGATGTCACATTGCTGATGTTAAAACAAATCAATCAAATTTATTTATGGACTTGGAGTTTACTTTGGCATACAAACAATCCAACTTCAGTTGGGCCTGATTAGGAAACATACAATGGCTTGACAGAGTACATTTTAACTTCAAGAATATAAGATTTATATTTAATGACTTCTATTTTCAGTTTTGTAAAGGAAAAATGAAAGCTATTTTCACAGTTGTTGCTTCTGTGAAAACTGCAGAAACAAGGAAAAAAAGTGAAATTCAGCACTTTTTTTGTTAGCCAGTTATTTTCATTTGAACTTTTATAATTGTTATTATTACTATTACTGTTGTTTTCATAAGGAAACTCTTGCTTAGCATTTTTTTCATATCATCTTATACTATTTAACCATAATCTGAAAGCTGGAGAGGAGAAAGAGTGCTTACATTTTAAAAGGATAATAATAATTATTATACATACTGTAGATATAGATCCCTTAAATTTTGCCTCCAAAAATAAAGTGATCTTTTGCATTAACTTTAAAAAAGAGAATAATTTATGGTAAAGTAGGCATGGCCCTAACCATCAGGTTTTTTCATGATGATCTTCCTTAAGTTTCACAAGTAACTTAGAAAATAGGTATATAGGACCAAGTTAATACCACTGGTATGAAGTATACATAAGCTTTTGTTTTAATCAGCTTTTGCATTGCTATAACCAAAAGACATGCCAAGAAAAATTAAAAGGAGAAAAAGTTTATTTTGGCTCATGGTTTCAAAGGTCTTAGTTTATAAACAGCTGACTCCTTTGCTCTGGGTTCACAGTGAGGCAGACCATCATGGCAGAAGGGTGTGGCAGAGGAAAGCAACTTAGAATATGGGCAATCAGGAAGAAGAGAGAGACCTCTGCTCAGCAGGAACAAAATATAAATCTTGAAGTCATGCCCCAATGACTCAGCTTTCCCAACCACACCTTACCTGCCTACAGTTACCACTCAGTTAATCCATATCAGTGAATTAATCCAGTGGTTAGGTTGAAGCTTTCATAATCTAATCATTTCACGTCTGAACATTTTTCATTGTCTCACTCATGAGATTTTTTAGATACTTCATATCTAGACCATAACAATTTTATAACCATAGCAAATTTATTTCAGGGTATATATGCACAATCTCTATGCATGTTGTCTTTTGGAAAGCTAAATATTGAAGGAAAATCTGATTTATACCCATGGTTTTTGAAATCTAGATAACAAATAATCAATGGTATTGATTATGATTTAATCAATGATATTATTTTGATGCATTCTTAAATGAAAAAAATTATATATCAACATACATGTTTATCTTACAAATAAGAAATGGACTGCCACTTAAATAAAGGAAAAGTTGATTTGTTTTGTACTATATAAATAAATCAATTACACATTTTCTAGAGCAAGAAAAAAAAGGATTTCTGAATGCAAAACAAACCATTTGTAGATATTCAATTTTGATCATTTATGTCATTAATACCTGAAATATTCATACAACCATATATGGAAATGAAAATGCATAGTAGGGAAACTTAATTAAGTGGTTACACATATTTAAGAGTTCGGCTATAGAGCAATCTGATATTCACTATTTTTGACTTACAGTGAGATACAGAAACAAGTTAAACTCAGGCCACAATAAGGTGAGATTTAAATAATATTTGTCACTGACCATCATTTTCTCATCCCTAGGCTGACCTCTAACATAGGGGATACACAGTGCTATCAATGTCTTCGTAATGCTCTTTTCTTATCTGGACGATTTCCATAGCCTCCTAATTCTTTTCAATTGTACCCTTGCTCCCTATTTTTACCCAATATTCACAGTGGTATTCTAAACTATAACTCAAGTCATATAATTCTACTCTGCTCAAAGTCCCCTGAGGGATTGCTTGTAGCTATAAAGGAGTAGTTTACATTGGACTAATATTTCTACTAATAACATAAATAAAATGTTTCCAAGAAAAGAAAAATATGTTGTGGTGAGTCCTCTGTTTGCCATACATTTTTTTTTCTACTTAAAATAATTTTCTAATTCTACTGTGAGGCATAAGAGCCAATCAGCAGCACCCCACACTTGTGGCAGCCTCACTGGGAAAGAAAGACAAAAATTGGAGTTTAGAGTCACCAACTCAAGAATAATGGATATAGGTGTTGAATAAGATCCTCATAAAGTTTGTCAAACATTGTGTATGTAATTTCCCATTTCTGATTCCTAAGCTGAACATGCAGGTGGTGAGAGATTTTTATGCTTATTAAAGAAGTTGAATCTATCACCAAGGGAAAACAAGTCTTGCAAAGCAAACTGTAGGCCCAGATGGCTTCACCACGGAAATACTCGTTACTGTGATGCTCTCTTCCATGCAGTAGAGTTGTCACCGAGAAGTGTCTGAGGAGCTAAGGATGATGTCTTCCAGAGCTGTTTCTGGGATGCATTGCCATGTGAGTGTGAATGTTACCCGATGGAACAGAAGCAACCATCCCATTCCACTCCTTTCCTCCTCCTTTGCATGTCCTGTCCCATAAGTACTATGCAGTTCAAAGTCAATTTTGGATGTCATGAGCTTTGGCTGCCTGAAACTCTGTCAGCTAAGCATCTGAATATGTTTGTGGAGAAGATACATATCTATTCTTCCTGTTATGGTTTGATATGAGGTGTCTCTAAATAAGCTCATGTGATAAACAATACAGGAATATTCAGGGTTGAAATGATTAGATTATGAGAGCTGTGACCAGATCAGTGGACTAATCCATCTGATGGATTAATGATTTTAATTGATTATTGAGTGGTAACTGTAGGCAGGTTGTTATGGCTGGAGGAAGTAGGTAACTGGTGTGCCCTTAAAGATTATCATTTGTCATTGACTTCTTGCTCATTCTCTCTCTCTCTCTCTCTCTCTCTCTCTCTCTCTCTCTCTCTCTCTCTCTCTCTCTCTCGTTCCTGGTTGCATGAGCTGAGAAGCCTTCATCTGCCACAGCCACACCCTTCTGCCATGATGTTCTGCTTCATCTTAGGTCCAGAACAATGGCTCAGCTGACCATGAACTAAACCTCTGAAACTGTGAGTCCCTAATGAATGTTTCTTCCTGCAAAACATTCTGATTAGATTTTTTTTTGGTCACAGCTGCAGAAAGCTGATCAGCACCTTGCCCTTCTGGAGTCATCTCAGAACATTATGTGAGCTATAATTAAAATTTCATCACCTTATCTACTGAAATTAAAATACATATTATGATTAATTTTACCCTTATCAATATAGAAAGATTCAATTGACAAGAAGGCAAATGACCAGTGAAATAATGATTGAAGTTATGATAATTGCTAGGAGACAACTACAGAAACTGATAGAGGTATGAATAGATTGGTGACCTAAAGAGGTGAGGTGACAACCAGTCAATAAATGAGACAAAACATACAGAACAACATGTAGGGTCTTGATATAAATAGTTGAGTCAAAAAATAACTGATTAACCAAATACCTGTGTTAATTGCTTTGAAAATAACAGAAGTATGTCAGGGATGGGCCTGAGCATAATCTTAAGCACAGGAAGGAAAGATGAAAATAGTATTCATCCATGACTCAAGATTTCCTGAAAGGACAGGGAGTCACGGGAAGGGCAGGCATCAGTGAAGGATGAGTCTCAAGGAGCAGAAGCAGATGGAGAGTTACAGAGGAAGTCAGAGTCAGGGAGAAAGGAAATGAAGGACATCAAGCTTTGCAGTATAGTAGGAGATGTCGTTAGCTAAAGCCAGGAAGATAGGGAGACTGAGAAGCCCAATGAAGACCTGAAACAGATACAAGATGCTATATAGAGAGATAATTGATAGAGCAATGAATAACAATATATGAACCTAAAAGACAACACCTACTAAAGCTAAAGACCAGTGATGAAGCCAAATAATCAAGAGTAAAAAGTAAGCAGAGACAGCAATTCAAAATCATTGAAGCAACAGAGGTAGGAGGAGAGGGAATTTTGAACTTTTTGGAACATTGACTGTATAAGTGTATTAAGCACATATGTTACACAGCAGGAAGAGAATCTGGAATACTACTGGCTTGTGAGGGATTTAAAAATCAAGTTAGGGACTTAGACACATTATATTAAAAGAAAAGTTCAAGGAAAAAAATATATATATACACATATGAATAAAGATTCATGTTGTCGATTCCAAACAAAATACTTTGAGGGATAATTAGAGTACATGACTGTAAGAAGATATTTTTGGAGAAGGAAAATTTCATACAGAGGATTATGGTATGGATCTGAAACACACACCCCTTCCCATCCCCACCCCCACCGTGCCAAATCTCAAGTGCCCAGAAATGGGACTTTTAGAAAATAATTGAATGGTGAGGACTCTAATCAATTATTTAATCCATTTGAAGGATTATAATTTGAAGGGATATTGGAAGGCGGGGCCTAGTCATCACAGGAAGTAGGTTGTTGAAGGTGTGCCCTGCTAGGCTATACTGTCCCTCCTTCTTCACTGTCATGAGCTGAGCAGATTTCCTCTGCAACATCTTTTCACCATGATGTTTCTGTCTTGAATACTGCTGACCATACACTGAACCTCTGAAACCATAAGCCAAAATAAATCTTTCCTCCTCTACATTGTTCTTATTAGGTATTTTGGTCACAGTCACATAAAGCTGACTAACACAGAGATTTGGAAAAGAGGAAAGGAGTAGACAGAAGAAATTTCCAGAGATAAAAGTGAACTTTCTGAGAGCAGAAGAAAATACATCACAGTTCTGGGAAAGTATTTCTTCAAGCTTCCTTGAAATGCCCAGATTGCAGCCCTCTGCCTGTCCAAGACTACACAGGGTCAAGTAGGAAGAGAAGGAGAAATAGAAGGTCAGTGTCTCCTTTACATTCCCAGGTGTACCTTGACTGGCATTCTCATTGGCAAGGATGAGAAAGATAATCTACATTAAAAAGAAATCACTGTTGTCTGATAAATGCCTCATCTGCTTGTACAAAATGGTTTATCCTTGTCAAAATGGGTGCTGGTTTACTGCAGCCATGGAATCTAAAAGCAGCACAAACCAAACAACTTTTTTGTCCCACCCAACTCCCACAATGAAAAAAAAAAAAAACAGAAGAAAAGGAAACTGTCAATGTTTGTTCATTTTGTAAAAGCTCTACAAGCCCTGTCCTCTCAGAAGCCAGAGGACAGCATCCATCCACCCCTCCAAATCAGCAACTTTAAATATATTTTAGTCATTGCCTGTACTTGAGTTTAGCTGCAGAAAATCCTTCAGGTGACCTACACTCCATCTTTTACTTTTTCTTTAATACAATTGCTGAGAAGTAAACTATTCCTTCTGAATTGCCGGAATAAGAAGAAAGTTTTTAAAAAAAATTCAAAGCACAAACAAGCAAAAAAAAAAAAGTGTCAAAGCCATCTGTTTGGGGAATATAAGAACTGATGCAGGTAAATAATTAAAACAGTTTAAGTGGCCTTTTTTTCCATACGAAAAGAAAATTTCAGGACCACATGGTATAAAAATATCACATATGGAAACTAATTAAAACCTTGTCAGAGGAAGCTTGTCATCTCTTATACTTCAGTAAATGAACAAGAAAATCAGACAAGATTGCTATACAAATGGGTAAAATATAATTTGCTTTGAAATTTGTCATTATTAAAAAAAATTATATTGGGAACTCAAATTGCATATTATAGAAATGTTTCTGTTGTTGGGGTCACAAATAATTTCAAATTTGGACTAAGCTCATCCAAAGTGTTCTAAATTGAAAAATTTCAATGTGCTGTCATGTGACATCTCATCAAAAAATAAAAATAAAGGTTCATGCCATGAAATAATCAGTATAAGAATTTAAAGCAAAGTCTCACAAGCAAAAAAAGAGGAAGAAGAAGAAAGAAAAGGATTTTCATTCCAGAGATGTGGAAAAAGGGACAAGGTGCCTCTGAGCTGAGAATCAGGTAATCTACACTCCACTTGGCTGATTTAGTCTTTCTATTTTATGGTCAGCCAAGATTTGCCATTGTCACTACACCAACCATGAGCCTAGTGTGATATTTTACTTGTTCATTCCATTCCGCTTCCATACACATTGTTAAATCTATTCCATAAGACTGATTTAGCAAGATGCAAATTTTTATTACCCATCCTGTCTGTATCACACATGAAAAAACACCCTCAACATATACATGTGCTTTCTTCTTCCTTTGCATTGTTGAATTTAGATGTATTTCATGTATTCTTAAAGATAAGCCTGTAAATAATTATTCTCACCTTTCTACCCGGGCATTCTTTAGTCAAAGTCAATTGGAGAACATGATTACTAAATACTTTATATAGAAAATCACATATATAACTAAAGGTAAGACTTAGAAATATGAAATACCATTATCCTAATTTAATCAATCATATGCGATGATTGGGAAAAAGTTACTCAGCTGGCATGGAAATCTTAGTGTCTTTCTCAAATGTCTAGAGAAGTATGCCTGATGCTCTCCTGTCCAACATAAAAGGAAACAACCTCATATAAATGGGAGGGTACTGCATAGTAAGATCAATAAACTTGGTCCTAATAGAGAAGATTCTTTAAGACATCTGCATTCAGAATTAGAAGCTGTATTTTCTTTTCAAAGCAATTATTTTTGAACAGAAATGGTAATGTTTATTATGGAAAGAAGATTTGTAAAAAAAATAAATAAATAAAGAAGAAGAATGTATAGCTAATAAAAGCATCTGGATAATTAGCTACCAAGTTAATCAGTTGGTGTGTTAAGAGATAAAAAAGTACAATATTGCTTTAATGCAATATAGTGGATATTTCAAATATTGTACTGGTATAAAAGCATCTTTATACTTTTGGATTAATCAGAAATGAGATGATAGGAAATCATGATACACACTTCTGCTTAGATCTGTCACAGTGCAAATATCTCCATAAAAACTTACTTTCACACTCTAATTTGATAATATATTTCTCTTGAGAATTAGTCTACAAAAAATAATTTTGCTTTCTACTTGTTTCAAAATACAAATCTATACAATCAATCTGATTACAGTATTTACTTAGCACACTGAGAATTTTTTAAAAATTTATAAATTGAAAGCATACGCAGCTCCTTTCCTCCCTCTTTTGATTCTACATTCTGTGGATATTTCCCCCTCAAAGATTCAGACTGAAAAATGTCATAGGGCAAGACAATAAGATTTCGTTATATGATTGTGTACAGATCCTGGGAAGGCTGATACCTACATGCATGAGCTCATCACACAGTCATAACAATTCAGAGGTGACCTTTTGGTCCAAGTGTCCAGCACTGATAAGCTTCAGGGCATCAGGTCTGAGCATTCCCTTACTTTTGATCTTTCATAATGTCTTCCATAATGCTCTGCTCATTCAGAAATGATTTATTTATTTAATGAATAAAATAATGCATTCTTTAGGAGAGCTAAGAGTTTTGCAAACACCAGTAGCTTTTCCTTTCCATCCTCAATGGGGACATGCTGGAGTTCAGGAATTTTCTCCTCACTAAGGAGAAAAGTAAGTCTAACAAAGATTACAAGAGATGCATTTCAGCTTTCGAACTTTAAGGAATAGATGGCTAGCACCTTCTGATTGTGAAAGGGATCTTAAAACACATTCAATTTCCTCTTAACCTGTTATCTAAATAGCCTTCATTGTCAGTGGGTATCAGCTTCTTTACACAATAGTTGGAGGAAGCTCAGATTCAGATAGATGAACAAAAGCATCAAGTAGAGAAGGCAATGGAAACCAACCAGGCAAGGAAACTGGGGAATCAGTGAACTCAATGAAATAAGCAAAAACGAAGTGGTCAGCAGCAAAAATAATGGAAATCATAACCAGAGTGAAAGCCAAGAGTAGAAGGTTGGAGTTAGGTTTCATGGCCATGTTCATTAAACTAGACCTCAGATAAGAAGCCCATCACAACTCTGACTTCTAAATTGAATGCAACAACATAGAACAGGAATACCACTTACTTAATTGGGGGAGAACACCTCACCACCTTTATATTCTCCTTCACCTAACTCTCTCAACATTCAGTATCCTAATATCTAATCCATTTGCTCAGTGCATGAATCTTCACTCTGATTTTTACGTTGTTCCTTTCGGATTTAAATATTTGTTTTGTTCATCCATTTTGCTTCTGTTGTTTTTAGAACAACTCTCTTAGATAGCTTTTCACAAAAGAAATAGTTAAAAAAAATAACACTGACTATTTTGGGTTGAAAATCTCTTTTAAGTAGTTCTTTTTGATCTCCATCAAGGATCTCATTAAACACTTACAGTGAGCTTCTATAGGACCTTCACTGGAACTTCTTTAACTAAGACATGACTATCTTGCTTTTGATCTCTTTTCTGTGACTTTAGGAACTGCATGTATTAGCTTAAATAAATGAATTTGTCATTTTCTCTCTCACTTCACTTGACCATTGGTATGATAGATATCAAAATAGAATCCCTTTTTCAATTTCTACATTATGCTGATAAAGAGGAAAGCAAGTTAATACTGTCTCCAGAAGGAATCCAATGTCTCATGAGTATTCAGGACTTAGAGCAGCTGACATTGGCAAAGATTAGAGTGAAGAGTGCTGATGATTGGTCCACAACACTAATTAATGTGGGTTTATCAGAGGAGACATTCTGCTTGCTTTTCTCCCTTTATCTGACATCTAGTCAACCTGGAACCAGATTATAACAGGAAAAATTATATTTGTAACACTGGGCACCATCCATTTCTACAGCCTGAAAGTGGCCATGATTCCTAGGCAACCACAGCTTTTTCTTCACAGGGTAAATTATCCCACTGCAACATATCTTCTAGGAAATTAACACCATAAATAATACTTGCTTGTATGACTTTTGTCCAAGTAATGATTAAGAACTACAATTTTCCATTTACTTGAAGATTATATAAAGGTCAAGAAAAGAAAACAGTTTCCCTTTGTTGAGAGTGTAAACTATACAGAGGGCCTAAAAATACATGATATATTTCCTATACATGTCTCATTTGTTGCTTTATTTTTCAAAAGCCACTTTAGCATGAAAAACAGATTTAATGTACTGAGACCTTATTAGCTCTACTTCCAATGAAAATAGTACTAACAATTTATATTTTGATATTTCTGAGTTTATAGATATTTCTCCAATCGGATCTCACAAAAACTTTATGAAATAGACTGCTTTTTAAAGGGAGAAAAAATGATAACATTTATTGAATGCTTATTTTTTGTTGACATATTTTGAATATTTGCAAATATATTACCTTGAATTTTTAAAGCTATTTAAAATAATCGACAAATTACTGTCCTCTCCTGCTTTAATTTACCTCTTAGTATTTTATCAGTCTTATGAATTTATCTTTTTGTGGGTCTCCTGTTAGTAAACTGGCATGCCTGAGAGAGTAATGACTTCATTTGGTCTCATTGCTATATTATTAATTCATAAACAGTGTCTGGAACATAGCAGACATTCAATGAATATTATTTTAAATATTCACACATCCAACATGTATTTACTAAGTAGTAAAAATATAGTGGGCATTATCTTCCAAAAGATTTCAAGCTGGCATAAATAAATAAATAATTGATCTAGTAGTTGTAATATCACTGAACAAAAAAATAAAAATAAAAATTTTCACAGTGGTATGGGAGTATGTAACAAAGTGGACATAACTTAGATTGAGATTCATGGGAACATATCCTGTACAAAGTATGGGTATAACTTACACACAAAAGGGACATGACAAGGCAAGAAATTTTGAAAAAAATTAGAATGGTATGTGTTAAGGCTCTCACATATGAAAAAAGTAAGCAGAGTTCATTTGAAAAACTAAATAAATAAAGTACTTTTAAATGGAACCTCTAGAGCACCCAAGCAAAATAAGTAGTAGAAAATAAAACTGAAGAAGATTTGCTTTAGGCTTTAATCTTTTTCCTAAATACAATGGGATGCTGATAGTGTAGACCTTTTTAAAATGTCAGTCCAAAATATGAAGAATGGATTGCAATATGAAGCAACAATACACATGGCAAAAAATCAATGAATTCTAAAAAACATACTCTTGATTCAGACAACAGTTTTGGGGCTGAGGATATACCTCAGTAGTGGAAGACTTGCCTATCACACAGGGCCCTGGGTTTAATCCCCAATATTAAAAAAAAAAAAAAAAACAGCTTTTATTCAAAACTTTCTGGAAATGAGTAGTGGCAATTGTTGCATAATATCTGTACTAATGATTTCCATCTTTTAGTCCAGCATAAGTAAAAGAGCACCATTAATAATCATTGACTCTAAAATTTAGCATGATATTTTAAGACAGAATCTAGAAACCAACTGCTTAGGTTCAAATTCTAAATCTGCCTATTATTTTATGAGATTCCATAAGGGTTTCTAATTTTTCTTTGCTTTTGTTGCCTCATCTGTAAAATAGGAAGAATAATTTACTGCCTCAAGGGGTAGCTGAGAGAATTGAATGAATATTGCCAGTTATACAGTAAGCATTCAGTACACATGAGTTATCTCTGTCACTATAATCTCTCAGCCTGTAGTTTTTAACTCTTGAGAACTTTGCTTAAAACTTCTTGGTTTGATGGTAGCACTTCTTAGTAACAGAAAATAAATACTAAACAAAACATAAAAACAAAATAAATAAGTCTGCACAAAAATAATATTGGGGAAAATATAATTTCAATATAAATATAATTGTATACAAGCAATCTTTGGAATAATGGTTGACACAGTAATGGTGATAGAATAGGTATGTCTGACACTATAATGTTGTTAGAGAATTATATGATATCTTTGAATTTAAATTTCTACTACACTAAATTATAAATTATTTATCTCTGACATTTTTCACATATATGCTATATTATTAGTCAACTATCATAGACTTCCAGATAGAAAAAAAAAAAACATTCAATTTGTTTTTCTTTCTCAAGGAGCATAACAAAGTGAGCATTTATCATCTGTAGTATTATATATGTATCTCAATTACCTGAAGGAAGGAAAGGGGATTGAACAAACACTGGATACTCATTCCAAGTAGCTAGAAATAGAAAGCAGAAAAATAAAAAATAATATGAGTTTTTAATTTTTGGAAAATTCTTAATCATCTTTCAAAAATTTGGTGGTAAATTATTTTTTCTTTGTGACATTAGAAATTAGCATAATAATTAACATTCTTAAAAATGCACACTGGTCAAGGCATACTCCTAGTGACTTTATATTAATTATCTTTTCTAATCTTCTTTATAACAACATTAAGTGGTGCTATTTTTATACTCACTGAATTAATGAAGCACTCAAGTTCAGGAAAGCCACGAGACTTGGTCAAGATTATTCAACTAGGGGATACAGCACTGCAGTTTCTGCCAGCCGTGCAAGCACCGTACTCAGGGCTGAATTCTGGGTTCGAGACGGGGGAAGGAAGCGGTCCATCTTGGTTCTCCACACCGGTCAGACCACAGAGGAGGCCAGCAGCCACCATGTTGGAAAGCTGACGTCACCATCCCTGTTTTCGACTGACCGCAGCTCATTCAGCCATAGAACAGGTAATTTCAGGCTGCCATTTGCCTGCGGCTGGCAGACAGATTGCTAGGGTTCAGTGCCTGGGTGTTTCTTAGAACCTGATCTTATCGGAGCGAACACCGAGCGCGGGGCGGCCAAGTTCCGGCTCCCGAAACCGCCCTGGCCCATGGCTGGGGAGCCTGCGGAGGTTGCTTCTTGGACCCTGCTCCTATCAGAGCATACACCAAGCACTAAGCGGCTGAATTCCGGCTCCCGGAACTGAGCCCGCGGGGACTGCTTCTTGGAGCCTACCCCTATAGGAGCTTACACCGAGCACGGAGCGGCCGAGTTCTGGCTCCCGGAACTGCCCTGGCCCAGGGCTAGGAACCCACGGAAACTGCTTCTTGGTCCAGGTCCTGCTGAGGGCCGGTCAGGACTCACCCGTTGCTTTGGTTGCCTGGCAAGGGGTACGAAATGCTGCCATTCGCATAGGATACCAACATGGCAGAGATCTGATGTCATCAGAAAGCGGCGGAGGAGAGAACTTCATCAATACCAGCGGCGACAGAAACAGTTGGTCTCCTGGGAGGGGGGGTGAGGCACAGACACCCGAGTCTCCTCAATTTGTTGTTGAGCCAGAGGGGAGGAGCCGGGCCACCGCCAGCGCCCGGAGCAGGCCCAGCAGCTCGCCAGCGTGGTAACCGCGTGACCCCAATTGGAGAGGGGGCGGAGCGGAGCCGCCACCCGCACCCGCAAGGTGGGCAGACCCGCGACCCAGTGGTACATGGGTGTGGTAAGAGGGGCAGGGCAGAGCCACCGCCCGTGCTTGCAAGGTAAACAGACCTGTGACAGCCTGGCGGGTCAGGCCCAGTGGCCTGCCAGTGTGGTACACACATCACCCCAACTGGAGTAGGGGCAGAGCAGATCTTTCTCCCACGCCCAGATCAGGCCCTGCCGGTGTGGTGGCCACGTGACCCCAATTGGAGTGGGGGCGAAGCGGAACTGCCACCCATGCCCGCAGGGTGAGCAGACCTGTGACCAACCTGTAGATCAGCCCCAGGGGTCCGCAGGCATGGTAGGAGGGGCAGGGCAGATCAGCCGCCCGCGCCACCAAGGTAGGCAGACCTGCGACAGACCGGCGGATGAGGCCCAGGAGCCTGCCGGCGTGGTACACACACCACCCTAATTGGAGTAGGGGCAGAGCAGAGTCGCCGCCTGTGCCAGGAACAGGCCCAGCGACCTGCAGGAGGGGTAGTCACGACACTCCAATTGGAGTAGGGGCAGAGCAGAGCCACCACCCGTGCCCGAAAGGTGGGCAGATCTGCAACTGACCAGCGGGACAGGCCCAGTGGCCTGCCAGTACGACAGACACGTCACCCCATTTGGAGTAGGGGCAGAGTAGAGCCGCCGTCAGTGCCCAGAACAGGCCCAGTGACCTGCCGGCATGGTAGCCACGACACCCCAATTGGAATAAGGAGAGAGCAGAGCCGCCTGCGCCTGCAGGAAAGATACGCAAGCAGTATGAAAAGACAAGGAAAGAAAGGACCACAAGCAATGCAGGTCAACGCAACTTTAGAAGAGGTAACAGCTGCAGCAGATGGAATGTCAGATAAAGAATTCAGGATATACATGCTTCAGAGGATCTGGAGTATCAAGGAAGACATTAAACAGCAAAATCAGACAATGAAAGATCACTTCGACAATGAATTATGCAAACAAATCCAAGAAGCAAAGGATCAACTATACAGGGAGATAGAGGTTATAAAAAACAAACAAACAGAAATCCTAGAAATGCAGGAAGCAATAAACCAACTTAAAAACTCAATGGAGAATACTACCAGCAGAGTAGAACACTTAGAAGATAGAACATCAGACAATGAAGACAAAGTATTTCAACTGGAAAAGAACATAGACAGCTCAGCAAGACTGTTAAGAAACCATGATCAGAACATCCAAGAAATATGGGATAACATTAAGAGACCAAACTTAAGAGTCATTGGGATACAGGAAGGTACAGAGCTCCAAACCAAAGGAATGAGTAGTATATTCAATGAAATAATACGAAAAAACTTCCCAGACTTGAAGAATGAGACAGAATCCCAAATCCTAGAAGCCTACAGGGCGCTGAATGTGCAAAATCATAAGAGATCCACACCTAGACACATTATAATGAAGATGCCCAACATACAGAATAAGGAGAGAATTTTAAAAGCTACAAGAGAAAGGAAGCAGATCACATTTAGGGGTAAGCCAATCAGGATAACAGCTGATCTTTCAACACAGACTCTGAAACCTAGAAGATCCTGGAATAACATATTTCAAACACTGAAAGAAAATGGGTTCCAACCAAGAATTGTGTATCCAGCGAAATTAAGCTTCAGGATGGAAGACGAAATTAAAACCTTCCACGATAAACAAAAGTTTAAAGAATTTGCAGCTAGAAAACCATCTCTTCAAAACATCCTCGGCAAAACATTACAGGAAGAGGAAATGGAAAATATCAATGAAAACCAACAGTGGGAGGTAGGACAGTAAAGGGGGGAAAATAATCAAAGAGGAAAACAAACCATGTTTAGTAACATAAATAAACAAATATGGCTGGAAGAACAACCCATATCTCAATAATAACCCTAAATGTTAATGGCTTAAACTCACCAATTAAGAGACACAGGCTAGTAGAATGGATCACAAAACAAGACCCAACAATATGCTGCCTACAGGAGACGTATTTCATAGGAAAAGACATACATAGGCTGAAGGTGAAAGGTTGGGAAAAATCATATCACTCATATGGACTTCGGAAACAAGCAGGCGTGTCCATACTCATATCAAATAAAATAGATTTCAAGCCCAAGTTAATCAAAAGGGATAAAGAGGGACACTACATACTGCTTAAGGGAACCATTCACCAACAAGACAATAATCATAAATATTTATGCCCCAAACAATGGTGCAGCTATGTTTGTCAAACAAACTCTTCTCAAGTTCAAGAGTCTAATAGACCACCATACCATAATCATGGGAGACTTCAACACACCTCTCTCGCCACTGGACACATCTTCCAAACAAAAGTTGAATAAGGAAACTATAGAACTCAATAACACAATTAATAACCTAGACCTAATTGACATATATAGAGTATGCCACCCAACATCAAGCAGTTACACTTTTTTCTCAGCAGCACATGGATCCTTCTCAAAAATAGATCATATATTATGTCACAGGGCAACTCTTAGACAATATAAAGGAGTAGAGATAATACCATGCATCTTATCTGATAACAATGGAATGAAACTGAAAATCAACGATAAAAGAAGGAAGGAAAAAGCATACATCAATTGGAGAATGAACAATAGGTTACTGAATGATCAATGGGTTATAGAAGACATCAAGGAGGAAATTAAAAAATTCTTAGAGATAAATGAAAACACAAACACAACATATCGGAATCTATGGGACACATTGTAAGCAGTTCTAAGAGGAAAATTCATTGCTTGGAGTTCATTCCTTAAAAAAAGAAAAAAACAACAAATAAATGATCTCATACTTCATCTCAAAATTCTAGAAAAAGAAGAGCAAAACAACAGCAAAAGAAGTAGAAGGCAAGAAATAATGAAAATCAGAGCTGAAATTAATGAAATCGAAACAAAAGAAACAATTGAAAAAATTGACAAAACTAAAAGTTGGTTCTTTGAAAAAATAAACAAAATCGACAGACCCTTAGCGATGCTAGCAAAGAGAAGAAGAGAGAGAACTCAAATTACTAGCATACGGGATGAAAAAGGCAATATCACAACAGACACTTCAGAAATACAGAAGATAATCAAAAACTATTTTGAATCCTTATACTCCAATAAATTAGAAGATAGTGAAGGCATAGATAAATTTCTTAAGTCATATGATCTGCCCAGATTGAGTCAGGAGGATATAGAAAACCTAAACAGACCAATATCAATTGAGGAAATAGAAGAAACCATAAAAAGACTACCAACTAAGAAAAGCCCAGGACCGGATGGGTATACTGCAGAATTTTACAAAACCTTTAAAGAAGAACTAATACCAATACTTTTCAAGCTACTTCAGGAAATAGAAAAGGAGGGAGAACTTCCAAATTCATTCTATGAGGCCAACATCACCCTGATACCTAAACCAGACAAAAACACTTCAAAGAAAGAAAACTACAGACCAATATCTCTAATAAACCTAGATGCAAAAATCCTCAACAAAATTCTGGCAAATCGGACACAAAAACATATCAAAAAGATTGTACACCATGATCAATTAGGATTCATCCCTGGGATGCAAGGCTGGTTCAATATACGGAAATCAATAAATGTTATTCACCACATCAATAAACTTAAAAATAAGAACCATATGATCATCTCGATAGATGCGGAAAAAGCATTCGACAAAGTACAGCATCCCTTTATGTTCAAAACTCTGGAAAAACTAGGGATAACAGGAACATACCTCAATATTGTAAAAGCAATCTATTCTAAGCCTCAGGCTAGCATCATTCTGAATGGAGAAAAACTGAAGGCATTCCCTCTAAAATCTGGAACAAGACAGGGATGCCCTCTCTCACCACTTCTGTTCAACATAGTTCTCGAAACACTGGCCAGAGCAATCAGACAGATGAAAGAAATTAAAGGCATCAAAATAGGAAAAGAAGAACTTAAATTATCACTATTTGCAGATGATATGATTCTATACCTAGCAGACCCAAAAGACTCTACAAAGAAACTATTAGAGCTAATAAATGAATTCAGCAAAGTGGCAGGATATAAAATCAACACGCATAAATGAAAGGCATTCCTGTATATCAGCGACAAATCCTCTGAAATGGAAATGAGGACAACCACTCCATTCACAATATTTTCAATAAAATAAAATACTTGGGAATCAACCTAACAAAAGAGGTGAAAGACTTATACAATGAAAACTACAGAACCCTAAAGAGAGAAATAGAAGAAGATCTTAGAAGATGGAAAAATATACCCTGTTCATGGATAGGCAGAACTAACATCATCAAAATGGCGATATTACCAAAAGTTCTCTATAGGTTTAATGCAATGCTAATCAGAATCCCAACGGCATTTCTTGTAGAAATAGAGAAAGCAATCATGAAATTCATATGGAAAAATAAAACACCCAGAATAGCAAAAACAATGCTAAGCAGGAAATGTGAATCAGGCGGTATAGCGATACCAGACTTCAAACTATACTAAAGAGCAATAGTAACAAAAACAGCATGGTACTGGTACCAAAACAGGCGGGTGGACCAATGGTACAGAATAGAAGACACAGAAACCAATCCACAAAACTACAACTATCTTATATTTGATAAAGGGGCTAAAAGCATGCAATGGAGGAAGGATAGCATCTTCAACAAATAGTGCTGGGAAAACTGGAAATCATACTCATATAACAGGAATCCCATACAATCCACAGGGACAAGGCATAGTTGAAAGAGCTCATCAAACTATTAAAATGTACTTATTAGCACACAAAGATAAAAACACATTGATAGAATGTTATGCCACACTTACAAACTTATTAAAAAATTATAATCTAGAGATAGCAATAGATAAAGTACAATTAAATTTTCCAATTAATTATTTAGGAGTTCTATTATCCTCAACCATGATCCGTCCACCAAAAATTCGAATACGAGTAGATCAACTCAAATCACTTAATGACTTTCAAAAGTTATTAGGAGACATAAATTGGATAAGGCCTTATTTAGGTATACCAACAGGAGAGTTGCTATTTTTTGACTATAGAGTTTTTAAACATTGCAATGGAGATTTCACCTGTATGCATTGTGAACTATCTGTTGGTGCAGTGACTTGTGGTAGTGTTGGGGTATTTTTGCTGATGATGTCACCGGTGGTACAATTTTTCAAAGGAGCCCTCAATTGGCTTAATGTCATGGCATTTTGCATCCTCCTCTACTAGTGATGGTCTAAAATTTGGGGGCCAACAGAGGTGAGGCAAAGAACCTCACCCCCCCACAGGTGCAAAGGCCTATCCACAAGTATGGCTGTATGCTGGACCGGTAGTCAGTGACGGGTATGATCCAATTGCAGTGGTACCAACCTAAGACAGGAGGCTGACGCCTAGAGGTCAGTTCATCCGATGACGGGTAAGGACCATATGTTGAATTGGACTGCCTAACAGGCACGGTCCCTAAGCCATATGCTTGTTGTTTAAACAGAGAGGGGGAGATGTTGAGAGCCACAGCCAAAGGGGCCCCAGCAAACTTCCAGCTGCGGGCTGATGATTGGCTCACAGCGGCCCCAGCAACATCTAGCTGATTGGCTCCTCGGCCCCAGCAACATCTAGCTGATTGGCTCCTCTGCGGTGATGCTCATTGGACTGTTTCCCTGCCCTTTCAGACCACGGAGCTGCTCATTGGGGGACTTTTTTGGCTCCGCCCACGTGACCCAGCCAATCGGCCTCAAGAGCACTTCCCCGTACGGGCCACCAAATGCCGCAGTCTGGCTGGGCACAATCAGGAGCCACTTGTCAAAAGAAACTAACTTTATTTTTAGAACCACACACGACAAACAAAATAGTCTCTCAGGAAAAACCCTCAGAGCCTCAACTGCCACCACCGGCTTTCCCCAAGCCTCTCTCTCCCCCACAAGCTTCTCTCCACCTCCCACAATCCTCCTGCTCATTGCATGGAGTTCATTCCTTAAAAGAAGGAAAAGTCAAGAAATAAATGATCTCACATTACATATCACAGCCCTAGAAAAGAAGAACAACCAACACCAAAAGCAGTAGAAGACAGGAAATAATCAAAATCAGAGCTGAAATCAATGAAATTGATACAAAAGAAACAATTGGAAAAATTGACAAAACAAAAAGTCGATTCTTTGAAAAAATGAATAAAATTGGCAAACCCTTAATCATGCTAACAAAGAGAAGGAGAGAGAAAACTCAAGTTATTAACATATATGACGAAAAAGTTAATATCACAACAGACACTACAGAAATACAGAAGATAATCAGAAAATATTTTGAAACTTGTACTCAAATGAAATGGAAAATATCAAAGGCATCGAAAAATATCAAGAGTCATATGATTTGCCCAAATTGAATGAGGATGATATACACAATTAAGCAGATCAATTTCAAGTGATGAAATAGAAGATGCCATCAGAAGCCTAACAACCAAGAAAAGCCCAGGACCAGATGGATACACAGCCAAGTTCTACAAGACCTTTAATGAAGAACTAATACTAATACTCCTCAAATTATTTCGTGAAATAGAAAATGAAGCAGCATTTTCAAACTCATTCTATGAGGCCAGTCTTGCCCTGATTCTAAAACCAGGCAGTGGCTTTTAAAAGACAGAAGTTTATTTCTATTTCATGTAAGATTTTGGAAATGAGCATTTCAGGGCTCTTTGACAAGAGCCTGGATCTTTTTATTTCTTTGTTCTGCCATGTCTGATGTCCATTATTTTAGTCACCTAACAGACATCTTCAGCGTCACCTGAAGTCAAGACATCAGGGAAAAGAAAAGCCTGAAACAGAAGGGTAAAATGCATAAACCAATACTCTCCTAAGCAGTTTCCCAGAAGCTGATGCATATTTCTTCACCTTGAAACTCTTTAGTCAGAACTTAATGGCAAAGGCACAACTAGCAGCAGTCTTTATCCCACATATGCAAGCAGGGAGAAGCATGGGGCCTGCCTCACTCTTTTCTAAGCTAATAAATGACATGGAAGGCTTTAAATTTGTTTTTGTTGTTCACTGGAAACTCCCTTATCTTGATATATGATGTTTCATAACAATGAGTTTTTTATGAAGTATTAGATGCTATTTTTATCCTTGTGTACATTTTGAAATAATATCCTCTGTCCTAATTATATATTTCTCTTTTTTATGTGTGTATACATATATATTAATGAATATATATATATATATATATATATATATATATATATATATATATATATATTAATTATATATACACATACATATAGCAGATGTTATCAGCTTGAGGAGAACAACACAGCATGAAAGCACAACCATTTCTGGGGTAACACATAGTGAGGAAGAATAAATGTCTCTGCTGTTTTAATCCCTCTTTTTGAAAAAGTGGACCCATTTGGTAGAAAAACATATATTTTTGCTTTGTGTGAATTTTTCAAAGACATTTGAGAAATAAATGAATAATTTCAATAGCTTTGAATGTTCTCTTGAGGCATGTGGATAGTTGACCAAAATAATACATAGAATGTTGACATTTTTAGTTCATGTTGTTTCTTGTTCATTTAAAAGGTAGAAGGAAGTATAAATTCCATTTCCAACAGACAATGAGTTAAAAAATCATATTTCTTATAGTTTAAATTTGATGTGGGTCCAGATTTGAAAGAGTCTGAGAAAAGAAGGAGGAAGAAATTCACAATAGTCAGTCCTGACAAATTCTTGTAGCCCAGTGATTAAAGTCAAGAAAAGTGATAAACCATGTTGATAGTACCATATCCTTAATGTGATAGATAAAGATGCACTCTGTCATTGTAGTATTTCCCCTAATGACTCATACTCCATTTTTGAGTAAAACATCATAGAAATTCCATCTGAGGATCATTGTACAAAATATCTATTTAGTACTCCTCTGGTAATGTCATTAAAGAGAAGGGAAATCTGGAAGCTGTCATAGTCAAGTAGAGCCTAAAGAATTATGAAAACCAAATGCAAGGTGGTGTCCTAGATGGGATCCTGTAACACAAAAAGAGTGTCAGTACAAACTAAGGTAATCTACATACTAAATGGACTTCATTTAACAATGGTGTATCAATCCTAGTTCATAGTTGTGATAAATGTGCCATGCAGTAAAAGATAAATAGTAATAGAAAATGAGTGCAAGAGTGTTCACATAGGAGGCCTCTTTACAACTTATTTTGTAAATTTAAAACTACTCTCCAATAAAAAGTTGATTTAAAAAGTCAATCAAGCCAGGGTATATAGCTCAGTTGTAGACAGCTGGGCTAGCATGGATGAGTCAAAAAAAAAAAAAGTCAATCATTTTATGAAAACAAATACCCTTTACAAAAATATTGATGTCATTTCTCTTCTCAAAATATCATCAGTGTTAAATTTAAACATCTCCTTAAAAATTTTCCATAGAATATCAGAAATTGCCAATAGAATTCATTTTTATGAATAAGGTTATCAGTCATTAAAATGATGCAAAATTCATATAAACAGTAATTATGGAGATCACAGGAATCTATGAAATATTTCTGCTGCTTATACAGAGATAACCCAATAAATAAAACAAACAAACAAAACAACAACAATAACAACAAAACACAGAATCCTTTGATTCTAAATTGTTCTTGGTCATTATGGTTGAATTCTAAACATCATCCAAAATATGTGCAGGTTTTTCCTGCTGCTGTCTTTTGTTAAGAAGTTCTCCAGAACAAGAAATTTGACCATAGAACAGCTATATTTAACATCTAATTAGGCATTTTGAATCTACATATCGAGAACTGAAAAGGTTTTTATTATTTGTTTCACCTATGCCTATCTTTATGTAAAAAGGAACAAATATTATTTCAAAAATATTATAAGCTGCTAGGAAAATTGGTCCACTTTTAGAAATCACCTTTCCATTTAATAAAAGATATTTGTATTGCTCGTATTTGTGTCTTTAACATTGTTTGTAAGGTTGTTTTTTGTTTGTTTGTTTTTGTTTTGGTGGCTCGTGTATAGCAGAAATACTCAATAATTACAACATAACTTAATATATATATATATATATATATATATATATATATATATATATATATAGGACTGTGTCATATTTGACCAGTTAGACCTCTCTGAGGCTCAGTTTTCTCCTCATAAAAGGTATGACTTACCTTGTGGGGTTACGATGAGGCATACATAATATGATGTGTTTAAAGCTATTTTAGAAGTTCTGGGCATAAAACTGCTGTTCAATAAGTAGTTGATTAAAATATTAAGAATAATATAAGATTATTATTCATATTTGACACTTTCAAATAGAATATATTTTTAGAAAAACTTTCTTAAAATGATAATTATTTTATTTTTGCCTCATCTACTACCTAAAAGTTTAAAAGTGTATTTTTCATTTAGGTCAGGATGAAGATCTTGTATTAAAATCAAAACACGCACCAGCTACCCACCATACCAGCACCATTGTTCAGCTGCTCAAGAGAAATCCCAGAATGATGGGAGATGGAGGACATGAACGTTTGCATTTAATCTTGATAAAAACTAGAATTCATTTAATTCTAGAGGAGTTTGTGGAGGTGAGGTACCATTGTAAGTAAAAGAGACACAATACACTCCACATTAAGAAATAAAAGGAAGAAGAATTCTTGTAAAAAAAAAAAAAAACTCCTGGGCCCATTGGCCCTCCAAGAGTCCATTCCCTTTGACCTATAATGGGAAAAAATACCACCTTTCTTTCAAGACTAATGGAAAAATAGATATGATAATATTATCAGTAATATGTAATATATAAAAAATGATAGATTAAGATAGTGTATTAAATGTTTATGTGTACATGAAAAAGACACTAAGTCCCTTACAACAATAATTTGACAGACATTATTTGTGACATATTTGACTATAACCTACATCTTGATAATTATCTTATAAATATACATAATTTATTAATCCCAAGAGCATCTATTTGTAGTTTTAAAAACTATAAAATATATATTTATACAAAAATTTAATATTTCTCTTTCTAGAAATAAACATTTGATGCACATGTGAATTTTATATGTATTCCTTTCAATAACACCAAAGTCTTTATAATAGCACATCCTTTACCTTCGGAATTATTGATTTAAACCTCATCTTTCAAGAAATTAAAAATCTAAAAATCCCTGATATGACAGAGTTTGCCTACCACAACGTGATGCTCACTATGTAAGTGAAAAAAAAATTGAGAAAGTGCCTTTACCCTCTCACTGCTCTTGTTTACACACACAGGTCCTGAGAACATATCTGTGTGTCATCCTTCTGGTATCTTTGTAAACAAAAAACATAATATGAGACAAAACTCATTTGTCAGCCTTTGAGACATTCTGCATTTTAAAAAAGACCCAGGAAAAGCAAAGTAGCATGAAATTCCATTCTATGTTAGAGATAAAGCAAATCAAATGTTGACACATGAAACACACTCTATAAGATAGTAAATAAACTCTCTGCTCCAGTCACTGTTGGATGCAGATTAGGATTTGTGACAGATACTGATGGCTACAGCTGTCTCTGCTATGCCTGGCCTTGTAAAACAAGACATTTGTATATGGTCCATATTGCCTGTCAATCTCTCTCGAGGGCCATAGACTACATTCAGAGACTGCTGCTACTGAAGCATAAGAGGTGTCTATAAAAATACTGCCCAAGCAGCAGTAATGACTGCTTGGCCCACATGTAATGACAAATGGTGCGTGTCTTTTAAGACCTTGCTATCTTTTTCCTCTGATAAGACGGTCAGGAAATAGAATTTTAAAATGTAGTTATATTTTGATGCTAGCTTATTGCTTTTTGTTCTGTGCCCACTCCACCCAAAAAAGACTCCACTAATGGAACTGTGGTTGGTAATCTGACTTGAGATTTGAGAAGGAAAGATACATTCACTTTGTGGTCAGGGTCTGGTAGAATAAAATGTCAGTTTCGAGGCAGATCTTGCAGAACATGAGCAGAGCAAGCAAGAGTGCTCATATATTAATCCTTGTCATGGGGAACATAGCCAAGTCATTGTGTGAATACCTCCTCTAGCCTTTTACATAGTCACAATAGTTTCTGTAGCCTGTGTACAGAACCCTATTATCTATCCAAGGCAAAGGGGTCAGGTCACGAAGGAGAATCACTTCAAGCATGAGTAATTACGACAATGATACTTTAACAGCAGATTTTTCAAACAGTCTAGATTTTTTCTGGCATTCTGTCCTGAAGTAGTCAGCCGGAAAGAAATCCATCAATAACTTAGAAAAGGAAGTTGGCTGGTGTGAGATACCCCAGAAATAACCTTCCTTTATCAGAAAGAAAGGAAAAAAAAGTAGATGTACATTAACTTTTGCTATTAAATTGCATCTTGAATATGATTCTCAGTAGGTGATCTGGGAAAAAAAAACAGTACTTTAGATGGAAACTATTCTGAGAGGACAGAGTGAAAAAGGTGAAAAAGTCTTAAAAGGCACTAGTAGAGGAAGAGATAAGAGGAGGCAAGTGAATCCAAATCATCCTCCTTGCGTCTGTTTGCTTACTGGATATTCCTTTGGAATAGCCCTAGGATGAACTACAGGGTAAATCACAAGGTTTATCCATTAGAATAAATTGTATCTCTTTATCAAACTACCAAACCTTTATCAAACTAGCAACCATGGTACATTTGAATTGTAGTTGAACATTTGACCATTACATTGAAAATCCTTGAGTTTTATTTATCTCTGAATCCCCAATATCCCAATATGGGATTGTATTTAATTCTTTAAAAGTTCTCAATAGGTGTTTGTAAAATATATAAAATACTGAATTAATGAAAGGATAAATAATATAATTCTGCTTTCTCATTTCTCATTTATATTCTTAAGCAAAATTACCACCAAGATTTATTTTTACTCATTAAGTTTCCTAGTACAGACATTCAGGTACTCTAGGGTGTTCAAAATGAAAAATGCAAATGTCCCATTCTCCAATTGCAGAGCTGACTAATGCTGCAAAGGCTTGAGTACTACAATGAATGCATTTTTTCAATTTACATAATAAGTTTGCAAAACTAATAGTTCTTACTTCTGCCACTTTTTCAGAACTCTTTCAAGTTAAATATATTTTTCAAAAATATTGTATTCACAACAACTTAGGGTGACAATTGAATATCTAATTTGTCAGAAACCTATAAAAATTATTGGCTAGAAACATACAAACATAGTAATTATCTTTTTCATTTGTTTTAACCCACAGCTTTAAGGGCATTTTTCAAATAAAAACTTTGAGATGTGAATTTCCAAGTAGTAGCTAAGTGTGAACCCTTTCACATATTGCTGATGATCACTCCACTTCATATATAATGAATATTTTTCTTCATAGATCCATTTCATCTAATCTCTATGTGGTCAGAGGCTATGTTGCCACTTTTCTACAGTGACATCTCTCACATTGTTTTAAATTCCTTTTACTTTCATTGACTTTCATTCAGTTTCTCTGCCCAAGAAGTAAGCATGGTATCATGGGGTCTCCTATTATTTAACCACTTCAGAGAAATGTAATTGGAATGGTAAGTATTTATTGTACTTAGACCTCATTCATTATTGTTAAACATTTTTCTTATAATTCACTATATTGACAAAAGGTTAAGAGATGAATATTTAAAAAAAACACAAAATACAATTCAATCTACCTAGCCTAAAATCATACCAATAGCAACTAACTGGATAACAAGGGATTATGTGCTTCCCTATATTCTGAAACTTTTTTTTGGTACTTATATTTGAAAATGGAATACTTAGAAAAACCGTGGCACAATTATTTTTTTCCTCTAATCCATGAATGTAATCTACAAAGGCAGTTAATATGTTCTCATTATATATTTTTCAATATCCCTTGTCTTCATTTTTGCATATTGTTAAGTATTCTTATTTAGCATTCAGCCAGCATCCAAAAGCTCCTCACCTTCTTGATGTCATCTGAGCAGTACCAAAGAATGTTTTAAATTACCCTACAGAAAAAAATAGGGCTAAATTAATAATGTTATAAGGGAGAAACTAATTATTATATAAAGTACCTTCTCTACTATCCTATAGAATATAGCACATATGATTTAAAAGTTGTTTACCCTAGGATTTCATTTCAACACATAAATATAAAAAGTTAGCATTATTTGTCATTTCAATTTGTATTGCATTTGTACTTTCTTTTGCTAATGATTCAACTCAAAGCCATCATTGGTCCAGGATTAAAAAAAAAAGTCCAGGAGGTGAAATAAAAAAAAGAATAATTTACACTATTACTCTAGAGAAACAGGACACCATATTTTTTGGCAAATATACACATATACACACAGCCAAAAAAGAAGAAAAAAATGTGTAAAATTGAATATTGCATTTAATCAGTTCAGGTTTTTTTCTCCTAACATCACTTGGTCTTTTATATAAACTAATAAATCACGAACTGAAGAGAATATCACCTATTCTTAGGAACAACAATAATGTGCTGAGTTAATAAAATTGCATTTGGTGAGTCTTCCGAGCAGAAACATTTGCAGAAAAAGCGCCACTAACTACCTGGTGTCAGTGTGCTGCATAACACGGGAGCTGTCACACATCACGTAGTTAACATTTGTCAAATTCATCCACTTCTAATAAGATTGTAACCTTCAGACAACATTTAAAATAAATTCCATTTTTCCTGCTGGACACAATTCATCACTTTCTAATACACACACACACACACACACACACACACACACACACACACACATATATATATATATATATATATATATATATATATATATATAATCATAAAAAAGTATTTTATTGGAAGCATTCAGTGAAATAGAGATATTGCAGACTTTGGGAGGAATAGAAAAGACTAAGTTTGAAATAATAGTAATATCCCTCAGGTCAGGCATTTTCTGTCAGTTAATGAATAACTGTGTGAGAGAACCCCAAGGCAAAGCTTTCTCCTTAAACAGCATCGTGTATGGCTGATAAGGGTTTTCATATTGACATTTTCTGTGGTTTCCCACTAGTCTATTTTTTAAAGCCATGGTTCCTATTGATCCACATCCCTATGTTCACTTTTAGATATTCTTCTCAAGAAATATACTTTCATAGATTAGTAAATGTGTACACAAAGAGAAAAACATGACCTCACGAAAATATCATGTAGCAACAGTAATAGGTCTTATGCAAGATGTCTGCATCTCTGGAGAATGAGGATTGTATGACTGCAGGAAGAGGTGGCAGTAAGTCTGTACTTCTACACCAAAAGAAGAAAGCCTCTGTTTCACAAACAATGGCACTTTTTGAATCTTCATGTATTATTTTTTTTTAAAAAAGGATTTGAGGTTAATTGAAAATGGGGATTTAGCTCCATGAACAGCTTCATGTCACTGTTCTCATTATCATATTTTCATATTATTAATTAGCTACAAAATGTTACAAACAAGTTTTCTTGAATATTTGAAAAAAATTAGCATGGAGAGTAGCTTATTAGCAGCACAGTCTTGATGCTACTAAATAAGCTGGTAATCTAGTTCCGTTTTCAAATCTTTCCAAATTGTGGTGGGGTAATATGAGAATCACATATATAAAAGGGAGATTTTTGGTTATTCTAGTTTGGATTTTCATTTTCAGAAAGGCAAACTAAGCTGCAGAGTGATTAACTGACTTGCCTAAAGTCAGAATATACCATAATAAGAAATTTGCAGTTACCAGACCCAGTAGAATGACTACCTGTGCATTATTGTGAAAAATTCAAATCATGTATACACATGGATGTATAAACAATGTGATCCTAAAATTTGTACACGTGGAAAAATGAGAATTCATAACCTATTTGAATCAAATATATGATATGTCAAGATCATTGTATTGCCTTGAGCAACTAAAAAAAATTAAAAAATTAAAAAAAAAGAAAATCATAATCTGTGAACATGAAAAAAAAGTTCAAATCATTTCCAAAGACTCTTTATAAGATCAAATTAGAATTCAGGTACCAATAAACCAAAGTCTTATTCTTTGTGTCCTGAGCAAAGATAAGGAACAAAGCAGAAGGATTAGACATCTCCAATAAAGGCTCTGAAAGATCCTGTAAGACCCAGACACAGTACATGGTTTACATACAGCTTGAGGCTGAAGTCCTCACCAATCTACTCCTCTGGGTTTCCTTAGTTTGGCTGGTTCTATCTCTGTTTCCATGCAGTATGTGGAGGGTGGAAATAACTACATTGCCAATTGTGTGTAAATATGGGACTTGAAAAACCCTTCTTGTCTGACAAACACACTTCTCTCTACCACCACAACTGAACAGCAGGATATGAACACCAGTACCCATCAGAACCCCATGATCTTTCTCACTGTATCTCCTCCCTTCCCTTCCATGCTAGCTAGAGAATTCTAGTTTCACAATTGTTTTTCTTTTCTTCTTTCAGAACTTCAGAGATGACATTTGTACTGACATAGCTCGTGCTCTTTCTTATGAGAAGTCAGTGATTATGCTTATTGTGCATTCGGTATACATTCTATGTGTATTTTTACCATTTGGCTGCATCTCTACTTTTGTTTTCAAGCCATGTGACTGAAATGCCTTCTACATTCTTAATTACTATAAATGCTTGGTGAATTGTTGTCCACAGGTACCTGAGGCACTTCAATATTTTTGGTCTTCTTTCTCTCTGAGTCTTAGTTTAGATACCTTCCATTGATTTTCTTCATGGGTACTTTCTTCTATAGTGTCCGATGTAGTGTTAAGCCCAGGAGGTGAATTGTTTTCATTTTTATTTCCATAGGGTAAATTTGTCTGTTCTAAAAGTTTTATTTGTTTCTTTAATAGTATACATCTCTAAATTAGTATTTCTAATCTACCCAGTCAATTTAGCTATCCTTCACATTAAATATTTAAGAACTATTTTAATTGACACATAATTTAGCTGTCCTTTACATTAAATCATTAAGAACTATTTTAATTGACACGTAATAAGTGCACATATTTATAAGGTACCATGTAATGTTTCAATATGTGCATGTATTGTGTGGTTTTCAAATCATGTAAGTATATTCCCTCCTACAGCTGTCATTTATTTGTGGTAAGATTATCTAAAATCCTCTGGCTTATTTAAAATATGTAATACCTTATTATCTAGAGTCACCCTACTGTGCAATAGAACATGAAACATTACTTCTCCAATCTAAATATGACTCAGTATTGTTAAATCAACTTTTTCCCTCTCCCTGCCTCTCTGCTACTCTCCCAGACTCTGGTAACCAAGATTCTATTCCCAACTTCTGGAAAAACCGCTTTATCAGAAGTCACATGCAAGTAAATACAAGTTGTATTAGTCTTCTTGTGTCTGGCTTATTTCACTTATCGATCACACTAATTGCCAAAGTAACAAATGATTTAAAATACTACATGAACTTAGATGGTACAGCAGCAAAACCATCTGGGAAGAACTGATTCCAATTGTGAAGGAAGTCCTTTTGTGGGCAAAATGCTACCAAACATCATCATGTACCACACACATCTTTCATGAACGCCAATCAATTCAGCCAACTTTCATGTCTTATTTTAAGAAATTTCCACAATAACCCCAGTATTCAGCAATCACCACCCTTACCCATCACAATCTTCAAAAATAAAGCAGGATCCTACAACAGCAAAAAGATTATAACTTGCTGAAGGCTCAGATAATTATTTGCATTTTTTGTAATAAAATACTTTTAACGAAGATATACTTGTGCCATTTTATTGATGATAGTTCTCATTCTGTAATTTAGGGGTCTCTGTATATGTATTCATCATACAGGACTGCAACTTCATACTTTTTAACCTAGTGCCAATCCTGATAATCACCACTCCGTACTGTTTTTATGTGTTCAACCTGTTTTTAAGATTCCTTGTACAAGAAAGATCATGTAGTATCTTTTTTTTTCTGTGTTAGACTTATTTCTCTTAGCATAGTGTTCTCTAGGTTCATCAATCCTGTCACAGGCTGAATCTTCCTTAATCTAATAATCTGTTAATGAACACTTAGATTATCTCCATACCTTGGCTATTGTGAATAAAGCTGAAATGAATGTAGTAATGTAGTTATTTTTACCAGGTGATGATTTCATTTTAGTATATACACCTGACAGGGGCTGCTGGTTCATATAGTCTTATTTTTAACTTTTGAGAACCCTCTGTACTGTTTTCAGTACTTGATGCACCAATTTACATACCCATCAACAGTAGGGTTTCCTTTTCTTCACACACTTACTCATCTTTTTGTTGATAACCATCCTAATAGGTGTGAAATGACATCTCAGTGTAGTCTTAGTTCTCATATCCCTGATAATTAGTGCTGCTGAGCACTTTTACTTATACTTTTTGGATATCCCTGTGTCTTCCTTGGAGAAATGTCTATGTAAGACCTGTAAGGCCCTTTCCCTATATTTTAAAATATATATATATATATATATATATATAATTTGCAAATATTTTCTCCCAATGTTTAGGCTGCCTTTTCATTTTGTTGGTTGTTTAAATTCCTGTCAACAAGCTTCTTAGTTTCATATTCTTTATTTTTGGTTTTATTCCCTGTGCTTTCGGTGTGCTACCCAAAATATCCTTGCTAACAACAATGTCAAGAAGTTTTTCCCAACGTTAGAAGTCTATGACTACAAGTCTTGAGTTTACTTGGGCTTTTTAACCATATAAACGAGACTTTTATGCATGGTGTTCCAATTCACTAATTTACATGGATATAATCCAGTTTTCACAACACCATTTAAAGAAAAGACTATTTCTTTCCCTATTGTGACATTTTTATACCCTTCTCAAAAATTCTTTGACCATATATGGTGCTTAGTTTTATTTCTGGGCTCTTATTTTACTGCTTTGTTTTATTTGTTATCATAATAGTACCAGACCATTTTGATGACTATAGCTTTATAATATTATTTGAAATCAGGTGGTGTATTACCTTAAACATTGTGTTTTTTTTTTCTTTCTCGGCATTTTTTTGTCTGTTTAGGTCTTTAATGTTTTCATAGAAGTTTTTAAATTTTTTTATACTATGTAAAACATGACACTGGAATGTTATTATGGATTGTGTTGACTCTGTATATTGTTTGGATACAACAGATATTTTAACACTATTAATTCTTCTAGTCCATGACCACAGGTATATCTTTTAACTACTTTTTAGATTCCTTTGTTACTTTTACCATTGTTTTAGAGTTCTCAGTGTACTTATACTTCTCAAAGTTAGTTAAATTTATTCCTAATTACTTCCTTCTTTTTGTGATTATAAAAATAACTTTCCAAATTAATTTCTTTTTCTTTTTCTTTTTTTTTTTTGGTATCAGGAATTGAACCCAGCAGCACTTAACCATTAAGCCACATCCCCAGCCACTTATTTATTTATTTTCTTATTTTGAGACAGATTCTCACTAGGTTGCCTAGGGCCTCACTAAGTTGCTGAGGCTGGCTGTGAACTTGCCATCCTCCTGCCTAAACCGAGTTGCTGGGATTGTATATATGCACAAAGGCCTCCAGCTAAAAGAACTTTTATTAGATTTTTATTGGTGTAAAGAAAAGCAACCAATTTTTTATGTTTATTTGTATCTCAAAACTTTACTGAATAATTAGTGCTATCCATTTTCTTCTCATTTCAAGCTTTTGAAGGTTGTTGCAAACCTTGGCTCACAATTCCCTTCCTTTGTCCTCAACTCAAGAATTTCCCCTCTGTATTCTTTTAATCCAGATAATCTTCCTTCTCAAAACACCTCTAATCACTTGTAACCTTAATTAAATTTGCAAAATCCCTGTTACAATAACATTCACAGGTCCTAGGGATGAGAGCATAGACATTTAGGGGGATGGTTTTCGTTCTATCACATTCTACCTTCTGATCCCCAAAGCTGCAAGGTCTATCCTTTTGGCAAATTGCATGAACTCCATGTGTTCTGGCTCCTACAGCAAAATCCCATAGACTGGATGACTTATAAATAACAGAAAATTATTTCTTACAGTTCCAGAGGCTGGGAAGTCAAAGATCAGAGCACCAGCAGATTAAGTGCCAGGAAGGGCCTGCCTCTGGCTATTCTCCTGTGTCCTTCCATGGCTGAAGGGGGCAAGGGAGTTCTTTGGGACCTCTTTTATAAGGCACAGATTCCATTAATGAGGCACCATTCCTGTGACCTAATTGTCTCCGAAAGGACCCACCTTCAAATACCATCACACTAAGAACTAAGTTCTAACATGTAGATTTGGGAAGGATGAAAACATTTATTCTATAGCACCATTTCAAGGTATGTCCTGAAAAGTCCCACCCATTATAGCACTGACTCAAATTCTCAAGTTGCATCTAAGTCTAAAAAGATCAAAAGTTTTTAATTCTCAGGCTGGGGTTATGGCTCAGTGGCACAGTGCTTGACTAGCATGCATGAGTCACTGGATTGGATCCCTGGCACCACATAAAAATAAACAAATAAAATAAAGGTTTGTTTTTTTTTAAAAAGGTTTCAATTCCTGTTATCTATATCATTTAGATTAGGCATGGGTAAAATTATGGATGTAATACACTCCAGAAAAATATTTACTTTCCATCTGTGGATCTGTAAAACTAAAGAAATAAGTTATCTGTCTGAAAACACAATGATTACATAGGGCCACAATAGCAGTTAGAGATAGTCTTGTTTAAAAAGGGGGAAAACTGAAGCAAGAAAGGAGCCAATATTCACAAGCAATTTCAAAATCCAGCAGAAAATCCTCATTAAGTTTCGAAGTGGATATACTATTTTATGGCTTGTGATTCTGTCCTCTTGGAAGCTCTGCCCTCTGATTGCATGTCTCTACCCTCTAAGATGTCTTTTCCTTTTTCATGAACGACAACATGTATTTGTACCTGAGTAGTTTTGAAAGTCTTTTTTTTTTCTTCCTGGAGAATTTTGGAAGATATAGAAACTTACTTTCATTTGCTAGACTTTCTGTTTCTTTTGTTTCAGGCTAGCGGTATCTCTGATGATGTAAAATTCTTAAGATCTCTGTGGATCTTCCATGTATATTATGAAGATTCAGTCCTTTATACCAGAGGGTCACCCTCAAATCCTTTACAGATATATCTTCTCATTTTTTTTCTAACAATTCCTAGAGAATTGGAGACTCATACTGTTAATCTGTTCAAAAGCCATTTGTGTGATTGAGTACACTGAACTTTTGATTTTTCAGAATTATTAACAACAACAAAAAAATGTACAGCCATACCCTTGGCTTCTTCTTGAGAGCACTCTTTCCTGACAGAGAATCTTTTAATTTTAGCATCTCTTGCCATCTGTGTAGGCCGTGAAATTCCCAAATCATCAAGTCTTGGTTCCATTTTAACATTCTTCCCTCAATTTATTCCTTTCTTCTTGCATTTATTATAAGCATCAATGGAAAAATAATCAGGACTCACTTTCAATGCTTTGTTTGTATATCTCAACTGTGAAGATTAATTTTGTATGTCAGCTTAACTGGGCTGTGAGATGCTCCATCTATCTGGTTAAACATTATTTCTAATGTGTTTGTGGTGGTATTTCCAGAAGTTATTAACATATGAATTGGTGAACTGAATAAAGCAGATGGCCCTCTACACTGATAGTGGCCATCTTCCAATCCACTGAGAGACTAAATACAACAAAAAGTTAAAGGAAGGTTGAACTCACCCTCCGCCTGATTGCTTTAGCTCGGACATCAATCTTTTTTTCATGCCCTTGGAGCTCTTGACTCTCAGGCCTTCAAACTACACCAAGGCTTTCCTGAATGTCTAACTTGCAGATGGCAGATAGTGAGACTTCTTAGCCTCTGTGTCAGTCACTACCCTGCAATTAATCTTTTTCTGGATGAGTTCCGTTTCTATCACAAAGCACTGACTAACACATCAGCTAAATATTCTAATGCACTTCTTAATTTTTTTTTTCCTGCCTATGTGCAGGACACATTTTCACTACATTTTCTCTTGGTAAATAAAAAGGATCTACTTCAATTTCCAATGAGATGTTCTTTAGTACCTTCTGAGACCTTATAAAAATGTTTTTAATGTCCATATATCTGTTAACAGTGAGTTCATGATGATTTAGTCTTTCTCTAAAGTGAATGTTCTTCATTTGTTTTTGAGTTTTCACTAGAAGTCCTTAATATTCACATTTTCTACTAAAATATATGAAAGACTATTTAAATATTTTCTATCTTGCTCCTGAACAGTTTTCTAGACTCTGCTCACTGCCCAATTCCAAAGTCACTTCCACATTTTAAGTTATTTGTTAGTGCAGCACCCTTCTTTCAGATTCTTTATTCACATTCACCAGGAAGTGTAATGAAGTACCACCACGTAAGTGGCTTAGCCAATACAAATTTATTATCTCACAGTTCAGTTGGTCAGAAGTTTCACATGAATCTTATGCTAAAATCTAGATTGGTGTTAGTAGGACTGAATCTATTTCCAGATGTCCAGGGGAAAAGCCATTACCTTGCTCTTTTCTAGGATTCCTAGAAGTTGCCAGCATTCCTTGGTTCATAGCTTCTCTTCTCCACTTGCAAATGAGTTAACCTCACATCACACATCCCTTCCTTCTACTGTGACAGTTCTCAATTCCAACAAAGAATGGTTCACATTCAAAGATTTTTGTAGTTAAATAGGGCTCACCCATATAATTCAAAATAGTCTTCTTTCTCAAGGTACACAGCCTTATTTATAACTGCAAACACCACTTTGCCATGCTAAGGAGTCAAACATAGATTTTGGGGTTGGGGTATGAGTATTTTTGCACAACCATTATTCTGCTTACCAAAAGTTGCTTCATAAATTTGGGTGGCTCATATTATTTTGCAGAAGAAGAATTAGTATTACATAATGAGCAGATGAGAAACTTGTGGGACAATTTTGTGACTCCTGGCTGTTAATGCTAAAGAGGAGATCTTAATCATCTTAATCAGTTACAATTTTATTTTAGTTATATATTATATCATTTTTCATATTTTAATATTAGTTTTGGAATGCCATATTTGGTAAATCTGAAAACTAAAATATGTAAAATAAATCACTGTACCAACCAAGATTGAAATAATGAGAATCCTCAAACATGAAGTTTTTCAAAATTAGCATAATGCCAAAGCTAAGGAATAAGAAAATATTGTGAACTATGTTTGTGTTGATACCATTTGGTACCACTCTGTATACAAACAGAAGCATTCCCAATTTTTTTCATGAATGATATTGAATCACATGCATTTTTAATTATCTCATGACTTTAGCAAGGCAAACTTTGCATAAAATGTGATTGTTTCAAGATTACTGCTTTAAGTATTACAGGAGACATTTTAAATGTAAAGATAAGCAACCAATATTTAGTACACTTTGTAAAAGTATAGCTTCTTTGCAGAAAATCTGTTCCATACGTTTGATTAGTGATAAAGTAGAGGAAAAGATGGTTGAAAAACTTCCTAAGAAAATATATGGGAAACCATAAGAAAGAGGAGAATATAAGAGTTTGTGTTGGTTGAAACGTTAGCACATTAATACTCAGGTATATCTAAAATATATACATAAGATAACAAAGAGCAAAAAATTTCATCATTCCAATTGCTGCTACAATTAAATAGACTTACTGATATTAAATAAACTAAATTGGAAAATCTTGATGAAGCAATAAAAGTAGAATTAACTATTTTAAACATATACCATCACATTTGTCCAAAAATGTCAAAGATGTATTTTTAGTGATATTTGTAAACATGAAGGTGTTTCACTCAATTATAGCATAAATATTACACTGTGGAATTTTAGAAGTTATAAATGAAGTAGGAGAAGTTCTAAAAACAAAAGGATAAACTGTTAATCATTGCCTTTGACATGTAATTAATAATAACTTGCTTAAGTATACAGAATTTTATTTTTATAAAACATAAATAATCCTCACTTTTTCTCCCCACAACTCTCATACAGTAAAAGAAATAAAGGGCTTAGAAAAGGGAGTCATAGGATTTAAAGTTTACAAAAGATTCTGTTTGTTTGTTTCTAATTCCATTTTAAAATTTTACTTCTTTGCCTTCAAATTCAATAACATTTGACATAAAAAACACTAAAAGCTTATGAAGGAAATGTTCTTTGCCCTACTTTTTAAGGTAATGGAAGGATAGAATCAGAGTGGCCCTTCATATAATTAATCCAACGAATACAAAAGCAACAAAGAACAGAACACACCAATATTACCAAAAAGCCCATTTTCTATACTCAAAGTCCAGTAGGTAAAATTCATGGCAAACTTATCAAATTAATGACAATGAAATCTCTTCCCTAAATTCTTCTGATGTTATTCTAGAGACCACCTAACCCTTATGCTATTATAAAATATAATTTCAGATTTTAATTAAGAAGCTCAGTGTTTTCCTTCAAAGTTGCAGCTAGCAAACTATGAGCTCCTCAGAGACAGACTATGTATTTTGAGAGAACAAGTATCAAATCTATAATGTATAAAATATGTTGACCCAATTACAATTACCTGGGTTAAATTTATAAAGCTATGCAATATTTTAGCAGACTAAAATCTGCTTAAAAAAATACTTGAAGTTGACAAGTTAACAAAATTCCTCTAAGGAATTCTTCCCTTGGGTCTGATTCAGATTTAGTGCAGTTGATGAGGTGGTGTCTTCTATTTTTCTTCCTTCCTTCCTTCTTTTCCTTCCCGTCCCTTCCATTCCATTCTTACCACAAGTAGGAATTTTCATACAAGTAATAATCATGTCTATACAATGAATTTTTTTTTGCATTGGCATAGTCCCAACAGCTGTGATTAAAGAGTTATAGAAGAGGAGAAGATGCTAACTCTTTGAAAGTTATAATACATTAAAAAGGTCATGATACAAAACCCTAAGAGAAATGATACTAATTTTTTTTTTCCTTAACACTTTTTCCTGGCCTCTTCCTGAGAGGGCTTGACCTCAGTATATTCTAATACTTGATTTCAGAACAAGGGCAATTTCACAAGGCAACAAAAGAAGGAAAATCATTCTAAAAGTGGAGGTAGCTCGCTCTCTCTCTCTCTCTCTCTCTCTCTCTCTCTCTCTCTCTCTTTGATGTCGCAGTTACCAGAAGAGTGACGGGTTGCTGCACACTACCACAGTGCCATGACAGCCACTGTCTCATATCCAAGCATGGCTGCCTCCATCCTGGGACACCAATATCAGGGTGCCTGCAGGTTGTGTTACAAATGAGATCTTCCTGCTGGGTGTGCTAGTGGCCACCATCTTGATACAGAGGCAAGAGACAGCTGGACACTCCCTAACCCATCCCTAAGTCCTGAAGCACACAGGGACAGGTGGGACTGGCAACCACAGGTCAGGAGGTAGAAAAAGAGTATGAGGACATCTTGCTCTCAGCTTGCCCAGCCAGCCAGTCTGGCACCCACCAGTTTCCCAGGGCCCACTCAGGCTGGTACTCACTGGGCCATGGCACCTGCCCAATCCCCAAAGTAAAATCAAGAATCAATAAATGAGATGTATTCAAACTAAAAATCTTCTTCTCAGCAAAGAACACAGTCAATAATGAAGAGAAAGCCTACAGAATGGTTAAAAAAAATTCCACCATATAAATCTCAGTGCATAATCTCCAGGATATAGAAAGAACTCAGAAAACTTAATACAAAAAAACCCCTAATATCCCAATCAATAAATGGGTTAATGAACTGAACAGATACTTCACAGAAGAACAAATATGATTGATCAACAAATATACAATACAATGTTCAACATTTCTAACAATTAAAGAAATGCAAATCAAAATTACCCTAAGATTCCACCTCACTGCACTCTGAATGGCAATTATTGAAAATATAAGCAACAAGAAATGTTGGTGAGGATGTGGGGGAAAAGGCACACTCATACACTGCTGGTGGGACTACAAATTGGTACAACTACTCTGCAAAGCAAATGGAGATTCCTCCAAAAATTGTAATGGAACCACCATTTGACCCAGGTATCTCACTCCTTGTTTTATACCCAGAGAACTTAAAATCAGCTTACTACAGTGATGCAGCCACATTAATGTTTATAGCAGCTCAGTTCACAATAGCCAAACTATGGAACCAACCTAGGTTCCCTTCAACAGATGAATGGATAAAGAAAATGTGGTATATATACACAATGGAATATTTCTCAGCATTAAAGAATGAAATTATGGCATTTGCAGCAAAATGGATGGAGCTGGAGAATACCATGCTAGGCAAAATAAGCCAATCCCCAAAAAACCAAAGGCCAAACTTTTTCTCTGATATGCAGATGGTAATCCACAATGAGGTGGGGTAGGGTGGGCTAGGGAAAAATAGATATATTTTGGATATGCAGATGGGATTAATGGGAAGGGAGGGGGAATAGAGATGGGAAAGATATTAAAATGAATCAGACTTTATTTCCCTATGCGCATTTATGATCACATGACCAGTGTGATTCTACATCATGTAAAATCAGAAGAATAAAACATTATATTCCATTTATGTATGATGTGTCAAAATGCATTTTACCATCATGTATAACTAATTAGAACAATTTTCTAAAATAATTAATTTTACAAAGTAGAGTAAAAATGACTATCTAAATATGTATTTCTCAATATGTTGGAAAAGTACATTTTGGGATCACTTTACAGTGATCACTCAATAAAAGCATTCAATTTTACAGTGTTCTTTCCACTTTGATAGCAGAGCCACTAGGTGTTTGCACCAATTTTAGTTCAATACTTTACATCAAGACCTGCAGGAGTGTTCATGTCAAGTTTTGTAAACATTTATATCAAGAAATCAACTAACATGTACATAATATTGGACCAGTTAATACAAAATCTGTCTACATATTTATTGTTTATTATTTTAATGTCTTAACCTTTTTGGAGATGTGTTTTGACATCATATTAATCAATACATTTTAACATATGTACCCATTGGGAAAAGAGACAAGAAAAATAATTCCATTTCATTTTTAAAAATTGTTTTTAATTATTCTTAACTCTATAATGTATCTAAAAATTATAGTCATGTTAATATTAATACAAGAACTGAAGCATGATAAAAGTTTTGTTAATTAAAAAATTTCCTTAATTCACTTGCATTTATTAAAGTATTCTGTTTTTAACTTTAAAAAGGAGTTGTTTTGTTGATGGCTTCATGCCAATGTAGGCACATCTATATTTTTTTGTGTCTTAATTAGGGTTCCCTAGAGGAACAGAGTCAATGGGAAGTATAGTTATAAAAGGAGGATTTATTAGATTGGCTTACAAGACCAGAAGCTGGATAGTCCACAATGGCCGTCTGCAGGATGGAGAGCTGGAGGAACTAGTAGCTTCAAAGTTCAAGAGGCTGACACCCCAGAAAAAGAGGGATCAACAGTGCTACACTAGTCTGAGATCACAGCCTTCTGGAAACCCCCTGGATAAACAGTGGCAGGGTCTGCTTTGGAAGAGTGAAGAAGCAAGTGTCTGATATCCTCAGGTGATTGCAGCAGAAATCAAGAACACATTCAATAAGAATCAAGCTTGCATCTGCTGCAGCTTCCTTGTTCTTCCAACTTTTATTCCATTCAAGCCACCATCCTACTGGATGGTACTATCAATGCTTAGGGAAGGTTTCCACTGCAGTTCACTATCCCATATGCCAATCATCCCTAGACACATCCTCATTAACAAAACCAGAAGCCTCTTATTCTTCAGCATCTCTTGATTCAATCAAGTTGACAATTCAAATCAACCACTACATTATGGTAGAACTAATTTAAAATATTACTGAGCTTATTTGTATTTGATTAAGACTGGATCAAAATATATTTCATGTAACAGTATTCTATAAATTTATAAACTAAGAATTTTTTTTAAATGTAAGGTAATAGAAACCTCATCAACTGAGGAGAAAATGAAGAGCTACTTTCCTTTAGTAGATGGTACTGAAATCATTCATCTTAATAGACGGTATGGTAGCCAGGTAAATCAAAGAACCAAGGTCTGAAGCTGATCAGCAAGAACTAGAATTATTCATGCTACAAGGAGTCTTAGGAACAATACTGTTTTCATAACTCATCAAGGAGTATGGTAAAGTAACCATGCAAGAAGCTTCATCTCTGACACATCATGTCAAAAGGATAGCTCTTGAGATATGCTTCATAGGAGAAACACACCCCAACCATGTTTTAAAAACTCAACACTGTGTTCAAGCACACAGATAAGCCACCTTTGAATTTATCTGATAGAAATATTCCAATAGAGTCCAGCTCCTTTCCCAAATCCTACATAAGACGTTTTTATACTCAAACACTGATAAGTACAAAGGCTCTACCTGCAGACTTCTTGGGAGACAGCTGGCCTTCCCAGTCCAGACTTGGTGTACAACCAGCAAAATGCATTTTCTCTCTTTCTGTTCTCCCCTACCCTGTCTTTCTCTCTTTCTTTTCTACCAGTACTGGGGACTGAACCCAGGAGCTATATCCTCAGCCTTTCTATTTTCTTTTTGAGACAGGTTCTCCCAAAGTAGCCATGGCTGCTTTCAAACTTCAAACCTTCTGCCCCAGATCTCTGAGTAGCTGGGATTTTAGGAATGTACCACCAAGCCTGGCATATACAAAACATTTTCTGAAAGGAGTTGCAATTTAGGATTCAGATCTCACTGCTGATCATGCTCATGTAACTATCTGCATCCTAGCCCAGGGACCCTGTTCCAGAGGCATGTTTATCTGGGTTCTTCAGATAAAATATCCTTATGATGGAGTGTGGGGAGGCAAGCATGAAGAGACTTTTCTCTATTCTGAGTACCCTTCCACTCCTAGCTCCTTTTCCTTGCCCTTTTTCTCTGCTCCCTAAACCCATAAACCTTCCATTCAAGACTCTCTGAACAGTAAAATGATCTCCAACCCACTCACCCTCACCATCTGTTAGAGATACCCAATTATTTATCTATAGTGCATTCCCAAGGGAGAAACTTGGAAGTAGAAGATGGGGTGGGAGGGTTAGCCTTTCCTGGTTTAGCCTTTGTTCATACTATTTGTAGTAAATGAGAAAGGCTTGACAGTTACTTTCATTTGGGGATTGTTACTTTAATCAGCTACTCCTGTATCTGCAGGCTCATCTCTCTGAAACACAGCTGAATTTCTGACATATAGACATATATCCATCCTTAGATACAAGACAAACTAATACTTAAAGTTTTTTAGCTTCGACCTATAAACATAAATGGTGAATGCTATAAATTGCCAATATTTGAAATGCACCTTCTAAAGTTTCGGGAAGCTATTAATAATAATAATAAATTTTAATACATAAATAAAGGGAAAGCTTAAAACAAATTTAATTTAGCAGGTTTTTTTAAGCAAAGAATAATTCATGCATTGGGCAGCACTCAGAACTAGAAGAGATTTAGAGAGTTTTGCCCTTCAGTATGATCAATGAGCTTTAATAGGCTGGACACAAAAGCAGAGTAATAACCTGATGGGCTCTATCTAGACATTTGTTTTATGTAGGAATAGTGTAATAAGTAGACTGCCTAGTATTAGATGAAACCAGCTAGTTAAAGCTGAAATTGTATTTTTTATTATATTCCTTAGTTTTCAGTATGTATACATAATAAGTCAGGTTAAAGTATTTTATATAGGGACTCAAAGTATGGAAAAAGCCTCAAGCTAATGATTTCCTGCATATTTAATTTGATACACTAATTAAAAATCTATTATGAATGATGTGTATAGTGGCACTTAGCGGTATTCATATCTCTCTTCACTGTATCCCTCAGTGTTGGTCTTAATTTTATTACCATTGAAGGTAAGCAAAGTGAAACTCAAAAGAAGCAAACCACCAAAGTGACAAGGTTTGTCTCAGAATTAGAATTTGAATAAATTTTATTATACAAAGACTCCTCCCTTTTCTTTACTGTAATATAGCTGCCTCTCTAATAGATAAATGACCAACAATATTTGCTTAATTAGTTTGAAATATTAATATTTATTGATAAAGAGAAGCTAAGCATCAGGACATTCCTAAAATTAGCTCATATTTTTCTCTTTTTTTCAGTTAATTAGAATATCTTGCTCAATTTTCAGCAACCTGTACTTTACGACTTATTATTGAGAGATTTTTTTCTATTTTATTATAGAATCCATTGTTGGTACATGATGTGAAGCTAAGAAAGACAGAGACAGTCTTTGGAGTGTCAGATATGACTTAATTCTGAATCATTGAGTCAGTCAACCACTCAATTTTTAAAAATAATAAAGTCAAAAAATTAGGAAAGAAAAGGTCAGGGACATTTTTCCTCATAAGTGTACTTGTTTTCGCAAATGGTTTCAATGAATCATTTTGAAATTGAACAAGAAACAGATGTCTGTTAATTAGAGATTTGAATTTAATGACATGGCTGCATAGGTATGGCACACAAAACATCTGTGTTCTAGTACCTAACATTAATTTAATTTCTTTATAGGAGTCATTTACATTTTTCTTCGTTTTCAATAAATTGTTTTTCACTGCTCAAAATAACATTGCATTTGTGAAGTTGATGTCATCTAAACATAACTCTATGAGGCTGATCCAGAGCCTCCATTTAGTAAGTTCTGGATTCTCATAGTTAATCATAAACAAGTATCACAAGAAGGAAGTAAATTAATTCTGAATTATGGAGATACTACATTCTTTGTTGCATGTAAGAAGATTTGAGGATTAGTGTAATTAATAGATCAGACCATATGCAATTGTAAAACACATGTTTAGGACAGAGCTTTTTCAGATTCCACTTACTCCTGCCTTACACCATGATCTTTATGAAACAGAAGAATCAGTCTTCTGCTTGGTGTCTAATAAGTTTATTTGGATACATAAATATAGTTTTTGTTTTAATTTAAAATCTAAGCTTAAATATATGTACATATTCACAGGATATCTATGATTCAGGTTCTGGGTAAGGCACTTTAGATATATTGTTTCATTTGTTTCTTTAACAGTCCCATAGAGGTATTATGACCCTCCATTTTTAAGTATTAAAAAAAGGGTCTCAATAAAACTATAGGAACTTGCCAGGAGTCACAAAGTTAGCAAGTGGCAGAGCTTATTAAGAACAAAGAATTTCTTAATGTGATTCTTTGCTCTTGGCACCTAGGTATAAGACCTTGAGAAGTTTCAGTTCTTTTCTTCTCATTATATAAGTCCATTAGCCATTGAAGTCAGGATTATTGAACTTATTTCTTAGGTTATCTTCAGATCACTGTTTTGGTTCAATTTTCAGTATATATCTCAGGAATCATAAGAAGTGGGCAGAATTTAATGGGCTGACAGAAAAGCAGTATAAATGAAGTTGGCCAGATAGAAGGCCATAAGAACACAGTCTGGAATACTAAAAGCAATGGCAAAACTTATACAGAGGTTCTGGGAACCAAAATGTGGATAAAGGAACCACTGTTACTGTTGCTCTGAAGTATAGTTTAAGGTCTGGTATAGTGATGCCACCTGCTTCACTCTTTCTGCTAAGGATTGCTTTAGCTATTTTGGGTCTGGAACTCTTATTTTTTCAGATGAATTTCATGACTGCTTTTTCTATTTCTATGAAGAATGTCATTGGGATTTTGATCATAATTGCATTAAATCTATATAGTGTTTTTGGTAGTATGGTCATTTTGATAATATTAATTCTGCCTGTCCAAGAGCAATGTAGATCTTTCCATCTTCAAAAGTCTTCTTTGACTTCATTCTTTAGGTTTCTGTGGTAGTTAAAGCTGTAACTTTTATTATACAGATCTTTAATCTCTTTCATTAAGTTGATTCCCAAGTATTTTATTTTACTTTTTCTTTTGAGGCTATTATAAATGGGGTAGTTTTCCTTTCTGAGGATTTGTCACTGATATACAGAAATATCTTTGATTTATGAGTGTTGATTTTATATCCTGCTACTTTGCTGAATACATTTACTAGTTCTAGAAGTTTTCTACTGGAACTTTTGGGGTCTGTATGTAGGGCATTTTAATTATAATGTGCCTTGGTGTGGAGCTGTTTGAATTTTGTATATTCAGCATCCTGTAGGCTTCTTGAATTTGGTTTTGCAGTTCATTCTTCATGTTTGGAAAGTTTTCTAATATTATTTCATTGAATAGATTGTTCATTCCTTTGGTTTGGAACTCTATGTCTTCCTGTATCCCGATAACCCTTAAATTTGGTCTTTTTATGCTAATCCATAATTGTTGAACATTCTGCACATGGTTTCTTACAATTATCAGTGTGATCTATGTTCTTTTCAAGATTATTTATTTTGTCTTCATTGTCTGATGTCTTGTCATCCAAGTGGTCTACTCTGTTGGTGATGCTTTCAATTGAACTTTTAGTTTGGTTTATTGTTTCTTTCATTTCAAGGATTTCTGTTTATTTTTTTTCTTAGAACCTCTATTTCCTTGTTGAGGTGATATTTTGCTTCCTGCAATTTTTTTTATGTAGCTCCTTGTCAAAATCATTTTTTCTGCCTGTATTTGCTCTCTTATATCTTTCTTTGGTTCACAGAACATTTTAATCATGTACAACCTAACTCCTTCTCTGTAATTTCTTCTGCTGTGGTTGCCATGGATTTTAATAGTGTGGTATCTGATTTGCTTGGGGAACTTTCTTCCCTTGCCTTTTCATGTTGCTCCTGTGTCTTCCCTTCTAGCTCTGTGGGTCTGGGGTGTTATTGTTCTTACCCTACAGGTTTGTAGTGCTCCTGTAGGGTTTTAAAACTTCTCTTTTGTGGGGAAGGACAATGTTAACAGATCCTAATATCAACAATATACTACCTATGAACAATTTGTTGCTATTAAGACATCTACATTTTGGTTACAATGTACAGAAATGTTGGATTCGATTATTATCTATAACATAATCAATAGTTTTATAAAATGGTTTACAGTTTTTGACAGTGGACAATGAACTGGGGGTGATTCGTAGGGGTGATGCGTAGGATGATATGCTGAGGAGGTAGGATGTGAGGACGTAGAATTAATATATCTTAGGAAGTGTGAAAGAGAAATCTAATGAAGAGGTTTAGTAGCAAGAGAAGAGACAGGAAGTAATTTTGGGAAGACAAGTATGAGGGAAGACAGTAGAGTACATAAAACAAACAGATATATGTATTTAGAAAAATAAAGGATGTTAAAATAGTAAAAATTGGAGGGAAAAAATAAAAAAAGAAAAAAAGGGGGGGCATACACAACACTTTCATATTATATTTCTCAGATGTCCCAGTCCTCAAAATCCTAATTTATGCAAAGTTCTTGGTTTCACATATGTTGGAGATGTGAGGGCAGGAGGATAAAGGGGAGAAAGAAAAAGGGGGAAAAAAAGTTCTCAAAGGAAGAAACCAGATTGTTGGTAGTTTTAGAGATCAGTTTCTTTCCTACTTCCCTTCTCATCCAATAGGTGAGATTCTCTGTTGTTAGCTGGTATCTTTGCCCTCAGGATGGTGAAGGTAACCAGGGTGGGAAGGCTGGTCCTGGGGCAGGGCACCTGGAAGTGAGGAGTGGCACCCACCAGTCCCTGCTGGGAGACTGCACCTCAAGGGTCTTTTTTTGAGTCCACTGGCATAACTTTGAGTGCCCAGTTTTATCTCCCTATCTTGCCTGAAGATTTCCTAGTTATTGGTCAATCTGTTGGTCTCCAAACTTTAGCCCTATCTCCGTTTCTCTTAGCAGTTCCCAATTGAGGGAACTCTCTCACTGGGGCTCCCATGGGCAATGCTCTGGTCACACTGCGCACCCCTCCCACTGAGAGCTGTTTTGTGTTAGACAGCTACTGTGCTGGATTACCTTCACTGGGGAGAGGGGGGAATTGGAAACCTGGTACCTTGCCAGCTGGAGTTTCAATCTGGGAGCTTTCACACCAAATATGGTGAGGAAGGTGAGCCAAGATGGAGGCAGTCTGCACTTGGGTGTTGGATGGGGTGGAAGGAGCTGTGCAATGGTATTGTGCTGAGGGTAGGTGGCAGCTGAGTGTCCTGCATGGGAGCAGAGCAATGTCTGGGAGCTCTGCAGAAGTGCTGATAGGTGATCCTGCTAAGGTGCTCTCAAGCCCTGCATTGGCTAGAATTTCAAGAGTTGGGTGTTGGGAGCCAGGAGTCCTACTGGAACACTGAGTCTGAGAATCCTGCACAGGGGTACAGCGCAGGTGATTTCTGCAAGAACAGCTGTATAGAGGTCCCCTAACATTCTCAGAGAAGGAGTGTTTCTACTAGGTGAGATCCAGGTCACAGAGTGACACAGAATGCTGCCTTCCTCTGGCCTGCCATCTTGGATTCTTTTTGTTTCTTTATATTGAGTAATGTTTTCTTTATGGACATATGTGCACTGATATTGGGGCATAAAAATTTGTAATTTCTGTATCTTGTTATTGAATGATTCATTAAACCAGTATAAATTGACTTTTTGTTTTGATTAATTTTTACTTGAAGTCTACTTTATTGTATGAGAATATCTACTCCTGCTGGTTTGGGGGCTCCGTTTTCATGATTTATCTGTTTCTATCCTTTCACCTTTAGTCTGTGAATGTCTTTGTCCATAAGTTGAGTCTCTTAAAATAGCATATGGTTATGTTATTTTATAATCCATTCTGCAAATCTTCATCTTTTAACTGGAGAGTGTAGACCATTTTCATTCAGTGTTACTATAGAGATTATTTTTATGTATTGCCTTTTTTTTCTAATGCTTAATTCAGACTTGATTCTCCTTTGACTATTCTTTTTAGTGAGATTCACCTATATTTGCTATCTCAGATATTTATTTTTTATTTCTTCTGCATGAAATGTTTTATTGAGTATGTTTTGTGTGCTGGCTCAGTTGTTATGAATTCTTACAGCCTCTGATTATTATGGAAGATTTTTATTTTGTCTTCAATATTTTATTTACTATATTTTCTCTCTTAATTACATCCTTATATCTTCTTTATTTACTTCATTGAACATTTTTAACTATGAACTTCCTTAATTCTCCCTCTAAAATTGTCTCCACTATGGAGTCTAGGGGATCAGTTGATGAATGATGTTGTAGATCATTTTGGGGGAGAGGATAGTTTACTTGTTTTTTCATATTATTTGTATTTCTGCCCATCTTATGGAATAATAATCTCTTCAACTTTTAAGCTAGGGACTATTTTGTGAAATTGTTTCTTTTAAGTGCCCCAGCCTTGGAAAATGTTCTTGTACGAATACTTCCATTCAATGTATATACTTTGTTCTTCCCCTTATCAGCACCATATTGAGATAAGATAATAAACCTGATTAACTGAAATCACTTCAAAGCAAAGCCATGTACAAATAAATTTTGGGCCAAAAATTTTACTGAAAATGTTTTCAACAGTTTCTTTCATTTGGGTATAAAATTTAGCAATATTCTTGAAAAAGTTGAGAAACTAATTACTGAAAATAGTAAAATTACTATTACACTAAATATATGTTAGAAAGAGGAGGAGAGAAAAATGAGCAAAGAAAAGATAGAAAAGAATAATGCAAACTAAGATGGAAAAAAGAAAAAAATGGAAGTATTGGATGCAGGAGCAGGTAATGCAAGAAGAAAAAGAGTGAGAAGGGCAAGTTGAACTCTGAGCTAGGGAAACAATGATGGATTTCAGTTACTGCTTTAAAACATTAGAGGAAATATGATCAGATGGGTTGAGATACACAATATCAATTAATAGGGGAGTATTTGTTGATTCAATATGTAAAATAATATAAGTATGATCAAATTGACATTAGCACTAGTTAAGGTAATCTATGCTAAGGTGGAGAGATGACTCAATAAGATTTAAAGTTCATCAGGATTTGGGACCTTTAGAAAATGTACACCACTCCTTGGCTTAACTTCTAAGTTTCCATGGGTGTGGAGGTGGTGATCTTCCTGCAGAGGATGTGGGGAACACTGGCTTGAGGTTAGCACTCCCCAGGAGTGATTTGCTCATGGGTTAGCCCCATCTCACTCCCTTTGTCTACAGTAAGGGGGAAGGGGTTTCAGTAGCCTCAATCTAGCATTTTTTTCTAGATAAATTACTGAGAGAACACATTTCAGAAGCATTGTCTATGCTTTTTGTCTTCTAAGGAGGTTGACTAGCTATTGCTTCTACCAAATGACTGTCATGCCCAACACAACTTTCATCTTACAATTTGAGCTACAGTACAAATTCCTTCATTGTCTTTGCTGTTCCTATCCTATTGAAACCTGATCTGCTTTTCTTTTCAATTGTTGTTAAAGAAGTAAACTAATGGGCTTTTCCTTCCCCATCCCTTGCTCTCTTTATTGTCCTTCCCCTGGACAGAATTCAGTGTCAAAGAATTTTGTTCTTATTTTTTGCTCCAGTGACAAAATTCCAAGTACTTCCATCTCTCAAGATGACTAATATTGAGTTTTAGATTGTTTCTCTGTCACCTGACTCTCTGGTCAGTTATTATGTTACTGCTTCATTTAAGGCTATGGAGGAATTGAGAGTTTCTGCCTATATCTGCTCCACCATCTTCTCTCATGTGAGTTATTTAGATAAAATTGATACCAGAATATTTCTGTGATCCTCAGGGTACTCATTTGTTCCCACAAAAGACTCCATTCCTATAACTCTAGCTGCTCTATAAAAGACCATGGCTTCTTAGGGACTGATATGATCTAAACACTCCAAGAAAAATGTCATCTCTGGGCATCTTGTATCTAGGTATTTCTGAAATCCAGGTTTAGGAAAAATAGGGCAGTTACTGAGAATATATCAACCTGTAAAGTTTTCTAAGGAAAATTACAACCCAAAGACATTTTGATACTGTATCCATGCCATTTCCTGGCTTTCATGGTGCCCAGCCTTCTTTTTATAGATCTTCCAGTACCTATGCAACAGAGCAATCTGGGCCTTCTGAACATAGGAGACGGATTTGAAGAGACATAGGCTTACATTTTTGTGTAATTTATTTTCAGTACATAACACAAAAAGCAGAGGTACAAATCTGGAGCACAAGAGATTTTTCTGCACGAATTAGTTAAGAGTGATAATAAGCACCAGTCAGGGCCTTTGGCAGCCTCTATCAAATGTCGGCTGGTTTTAATCATTATATCTTTGAAAGCTTCCTCTTGGGCAGTGTTAAAACTTTAAAATATACAACAATAACTAAACCATTCTCTCTGCAGAGTCTCACAATTTGAAATGAAAGACAATTGTGAGTATATACTTACAAGATGACTAAAAGAGTGACAGAATTTCATTGATGTTAAAGAAGAAAATCAAGAGGAATTCCAGTAGCGATTTGAATAAAGCTTTAGAAACTTACATTAATAACATTTTTCTTTATTCTTTTTCATTCTTAGTATAAACTGGGGGATTCTTCTATGTTTGATATGTATCACAGCATTACAGTTATTGTTCCTTTTAAGTGCTCCTGTCATCCCAATCAAATAGACTAAGGTTATTTGCACAAAAGCAATTAGTCTGAAATCTTTCTCGTTTTCTGTCATAATACAATATTCTAGGCTTATCTATTAACTTTCTTACAATACATTTGGAATAAGAAATTCTCCAATGAGCCCTGGAAAAGTATTTAGAGATCAAAATTTGGGTGATTGGGTGCTAATTGTTCTATGACTGACATTGCTTCTAGGCCTTATCAGTGCACCAAGTTGATAATTATAACTTTAAATTTTTTTAAAAAAAATAACTTAATTTTAACTGGTCTATAAATACATAAAAATTATACATATTTAAGTATATTTTTAAACAAACATTTCATGCCATCATTTCTAATTCAAATTTTATATTACAGCAATTTTAGTTAATTTATCTCTTTTGTTCCTCTTTTTTTAGGCTAGAAAGTTTGCTGTTAGTGGCTTTGACATATTTTCATTATTGTATAATAACTCTCTAGTAAGT